>NC_064466.1:440130-552138 GCF_023343835.1 Lagopus muta
CTGCGGGACCCCCGTGTGCCACACACTGCTTGGAGACCCCCCTCCCACCCCAAAGCCCGTCCCCGAGCTCTGGACGCTGCTCGCCCACCTCCTCCACCCCAACACCACCGCAGAGCACGGCCTGGCGTTGGCACCCGATGGTTCCACCGTTGCGTTGGCACCGCTCTTCGCCGGCATCGAAGTGGGGCTGAAGAGGGCAGCGGGGTGGCCCGGCCCCATTGATCAACCCGACTGGGCTGCTCTGGATGCTCTCTATGCCGTCACCATCGCCGAAGCTCTTGGGACATCCTTCCTCATGGCACGAGTCAACGGGACGGCAGCCCTGGGACCCGATGGCTGTTGGGATGACGTGGACAACCCACAAAACTTCACTCCGTTGGGTCCCCCGTCGCTCGTCCCCGACGCTGTCGCCAACGGGGCAATGGATGGGGTGCTGTTGGGCACACGATTGGCTGAAGAACCCATCCCACTCTCCATCCTATTCCGGAGATATTATGGTGTGGAGAATGGGATCATAAGAGGGTGGCCTCACAGCAGCCGCCGGCGTCAGGATTTCGGGGCGCTGACGGCAGTGGGGAAGTTGGAGGAGGAGGTGGTGGCGATGCTGAGGGTACTGAGGGGGCTGTCACCCACCCGTGAGCTCCTGGAGGAATTTGGGGAGGAGGAGGAGGCGGGCATCGCTCATCGGGCAGCACGGGAGTTCATGGAGGTCTATGTTGGTGAGTAGGGGCCCAAAGTGAAGGTTGGGGTGGGAGGTGGGTGGTGGGATGGGGGCAGGGATGGGTGCTGGGAACGGTGTTGGGATGGGTGATGGGATAAGAGGAGGGAACGGTGTTGGGATGGGGGCTGGGATGGGTGCTGGGTGCTGGGATGGGTGGTGGGAACGGAGATCAGGTGAATGTTAGGACGGATGGTGGGATGGGGACAGGGATGGGTGCTGGTGTGGGTGGTGGATGATGGGTGGTGGGAATGGTGGTGGGTGCTGGGGTGGATGTTGGGATGGGTGATGTTTGCTGGTGGGTGCTAAGAATGGCTGGTGGGAATAGGAAGGGTGCTGAGTGAAGCCGGGGGCATCCCAGGGGAGGTGTCACTGTGCTCATGGTGACGCACGGAATGGCGTGGCCAAATACCAGTGTGTTCCCTGGATGGACACCACTGAGTCCCCAGATGGTAGATTTTGGGTAGACACCTCTTTATCCCCTGGATGGACGCCGGTTTGCCTCTAGCTGGTGGTCCCTGGATGGACGTTGCCACGTCCCCTAGGTGGATATCAGTGCATCCCCAGTTGGTGGCCCAAGGATAGACACCATCACATCCCCTGCGTGGATACTGCTTTGTCTCTGGTCGGTGGCCCATGGATAGGCAACACCACATCCCCTCGCTGGTCACCAGTGTGTCCCCACATGTCAGGTTTTTAGATGGACACACCAGTGTCCTCTGGAGGGGTGTCCCTGGATGCTGGACAAAGCCATGGCAGCCAAGATTCTCCCTGTCCCCTGGACAAGGTGACCCCAGGTGGACTCAGCAGTATCCCCAAACCAAGGAACTCCCCAAACTTCACATTCCCAAGACCAAATACACCCCCACAACCACCCCCTGCCTTCCCTCGCAGAGTGCCCAGCCATCATCCCCCGCTGCATGTGGGGTGCCCGTCCCTACCGGGGCACCCCCAGCCCCTTGTCCCCACCTTTGGGTTCCATCTACATCCACCACACCTTCGTGCCCAGCACCCCATGCCGCTCCTTCGCCGCCTGCGCACGCGACATGCGCTCCATGCAGCTCTTCCACCAGGACATCCGTGGCTGGGATGACATCGGCTACAGGTGAGACTGGTGTCACAGTGAGCCCACCACGGTCCCTGTGACTGGAGGGGGATGTAGGGTTGACCAAGGTAGGGTTGATCAACACAGAATTGACCGATAGTGGGTTGTTCCCCTATATTCAGCACTAGTGAGGCCGCACCTCGAGTACTGTGTCCAGTTTTGGGCCCCTCACTGCAAGAAAGATATTGAGGCCCTGGAACGTGTTCAAAGAAGGGCAACGAAGCTGGTGAGGGGTCTGGAACACAGGCCATATGAGGAGAGGCTGAAGGAGCTGGGAATGTTCAGCCTGGAGAAGAGGAGGCTCAGGGGAGACCTTATTGCTCTCTATAACTTCCTGAAGGGAGGTTGTAGTGAGCTGGGGGTCGGCCTCTTCTCTCGTGTCATTAGGGATAGGACCAGGGGGAATGGTTTCAAGCTACGCCAGGGGAGATTCAGGCTGGACATGAGGAAGTATTACTTTTCAGAAAGGGTGGTCAGGCACTGGAATGGACTGCCCAGGGAGGTGGTGGAATCACCAAGCCTGGGGGTGTTCAAGGAAAGACTGGATGTTGCGTTGAGGGACATGGTTTAGTAGGAGCTATTGGGAATAGGTGAACGGTTGGACTGGGTGATCTTTTAGGTCTTTTCCAACCTTAGTGATTCTATGATTCTATGATTCTATGATTCTATGACCAGCATTGGGTTGACCAATATTGGGTTGACCAACGTTGGGCTGACCAACATCGGGTTGACCAACATTGGGTTGACCACCACTGGGTTGACCAACTTTGGGTTGACCAACATTGTGTTGACCAGCACTGGGTTGACCAGCATTGGGTTCACCAATATTGGGTTGACCAGCATTGGGTTGACCAACACTGGGTTGACCAACACTGGGTTGACCAGCATTGGGTTGACCAACACTGGGTTGACCAACACTGGGTTGACCAACACTGGGTTGACCAGCATTGGGTTGACCAATATTGAGTTGACCAATATTGAGTTGACCAACATTGGGTTGACCAATATTGAGTTGACCAACACTGGGTTGACCAATATTGGGTTGACCGACGTTGGGTTGACCAACATTGGGTTGACCAACACTGGGTTGACCAGCATTGGGTTCATCAATATTGGTTGACCAACACTGGGTTGACCAACATTGGGTTCATCAATATTGGGTTGACCAACACTGGGTTGACCAACACTGGGTTGACCAATATGGGGTTGACCAATATGGGGTTGACCAACATTGTGTTGACCAGCACTGGGTTGACCAGCATTGGGTTCACCAATATTGGGTTGACCAGCACTGGGTTGACCAGCATTGGGTTCATCAATATTGGGTTGACCAACATTGGGTTGACCAACACTGGGTTGACCAACATTGGGTTGACCAACGTTGGGCTGACCAGCATTGGGTGCCCACAGCTTCGTGGTGGGTTCGGATGGATACCTGTACCAAGGGCGAGGTTGGCACTGGGTGGGTGCCCATACCAGAGGTCACAACACCAAGGGTTACGGAGTGGGCTACGTGGGCAACTTCTCAGCCAGCTTGCCGGATCCCCAGGCCATCGCTTTGGTGCGCGATGGCCTCATACCATGTGCCGTGAGGGCTGGGTGGCTCCACCAGAACTACACTCTGCATGGCCACAGGCAAATGGTGAACACCAGCTGCCCCGGGGATGCCCTGTTCCAGGAGATCCAAACCTGGCACGGCTTCAAGGTGGGCACTGGGTCCTGTGACGTTGCTGGGGTCGGGGTTCTGGCTCACTCTGATGTGCCGGAGGTGGAGGGTTGGGGGAAGTGTGGGGGATGCTGGGGATGACCATGGTTCCTTGTCTTCTCTTCAGTGAGGATTGGCCCCATGGGTGCTGGTCCACGTGGGTGCTACGAAGGTTGGATCCCAGTCTGCATGGATGGTGGTCTGATGGGGGACAGACAGACACCGTAAGAACTCGATCCCAATGATTCCAATCTGCGTGGAGCCTGGCCCATGGGGATGCCAACCCAATGAAGTCAGACCACGCGGATCCCAGGCTGTGTGGACAACAACCCAATGGATATCAGACCAGACGGACCCTGGTCCGTACAGACCCCAACCCAATGAATTCCAGATCAGAAATTCCCCAGTCCGCATGGAGCCCAACTCAGTGGATGTCAGAACAGATGGACTCTGCTCCATATGGACTCCAACCCAATGAATTCCAGACCGGAAGGATCTCAATCCACATGGACCCCAACCCAAGGATGCCAGACCAGGACACCGGTCTCCGGAATGGTGTGGACCAGTCCTGGCTTGCTCCCAACAGACCATGGCCCATGGCCTCAAACATCCCATAATAAAGTCAGTGCCAGGTGACCTCTGGAGAGCAGGAGGGAAACTGAGGCACGGGCCGGGGAGGCAGAATGGGGCTCTACATGTGTACCCACAATCCTTGTGCCTCCCTTACAGCACAAGGGGGGGAACCCAGACGTAGCCCACCCTGAGGACACCCACGCCCACCCCAGACCTTTCAGGGCTCGCCCCCTCTCACCCAGCCCCTGCAGGACCCCATAAGCCGTGTGTGCACACAGCGCTCCAACACCTCCATCTCCGATTCCTGTTCACTCTGAAACCTAATGACAGCCTTTACTCCGGTCACCGCTGTGACCCCAATACCCGGTGCTCTGGGGGGAGGAAGAGGGGGGGCTCAGCTGCTCGGTGCCCCCCCGGGGCTGCGGCCGAGCGTTATCCATTGGGGCTGGGAGCACAGATAACATCATTGGGGCAGAGGCGGAGGTGAGGGTGTGACTGAAACTCCTGCTGGGTCACATGGGGAAGCCACGGCAGGAACCGGGTGTCAGAGGAGGCAGCGAGCGGCGAGGTACGGCGGGGTTGGGGGCACATGGAGGGGGGGGGGGGGGATGGGAGAGGTGGCACCCCAAGGGGACGCTCCATCCTTGGGAGCAGCCGTGGGGATGTGGGGTGCTGGGGTGAGCAGCACCATGCTGATGGGGTGCTGGGGTGCTGCTAGGTGGGACGGTTTGCACCCCAAAGACCCCGAAAGTTAGCAGCACCCCATAGGCCCCAAAAGCACTGGCATCACCCCCAGGGTGGGGGTGCATCCCTGAAGGTGGGGGCGCCCTCCCTGGGTCACCTTTTGGGTGCTGACCCCCAAATTGATGGGAGCCTGCAGCCCGTGGTGTCACCACGATGAGGATCGTCCAAGCCCCACGAGCAACCCCTTCGTGCTGCGTTCACCCTCGGGTCTCCCACCCTCGGGGGGGGGTCTCCCACCCTCGGGGCTCCCCCCAGCCCGCTGTGGGGCCATGCACAGGGTGCAGATGGCGGGAGGAAACGCGGCAGAGACGCGGGGGGGGGGGGGGGGGAAGCGCGGCAGCCGCAGCCGCGGAAGCATCGTCGGCACCGCCTGCGCCCGGGGATGGGGTGGCAGTGGGGCCACCCACAGGTGTCACCCTACAGCGCTGTCACCGCGCCCCGCTGGCTCTGTGTCTCAATCTGATACGCATCCCAGGATTGGGATGGTGCAAAGGGATGGGGGTCGGCGTGTTCCATGGATATGGGGTCGGGGGGTGCCACCCTGTGGCCACCCCGCGGCTGCCCAGCGCCCATCCTCGGATATCTTCATCCTGGCACCCCTCTCGGTTTGGGCAGCCCACCCTGGCAATCCCACCTGGGGGTTGTTCTCCACTCCCCACCCACCTCCCCCTCCACCCTGGCACCCCCTTTATGGGTCCCCTCGTTCTGGGAGGGGGGTGTGGGCAGGCAGGGGCACCCAAATAGGGGCAGAGATGTAGGGGTGTCCCAATAAGGGTGTCTGGGTGTGTGTGGAGGGGTCTTCAAGGGGGTGCTGATGGTGTGTGGCAGCAGAGGGGCAATCAAACAAAGGAATCTGAGTGGGGGTTCCTGGATGAGGTGTCCTGGATTTGGGCACCCAATTAGGAGCGTGCAAATTGGGGTGTCAATATGGGGGTGCCCCAATAAAGGCGCCTGGATGGGGGGTGTTGTGATGTGAGTGCCTCGTGAGGAGTGCTTGGATGGAGGCACCCAAATGGGGGGTGCTGGGGGGGGGAACTCCTATGGGGGTGCCCACAAAGGGGTGACCCAGTTTGGGATTTTTGGATAGGGGCACACAAATTGAGGTGTCTGGGGGGTGGGTGCGCAGATAAGGGCACCCAAATAGGGGAGCTGAGATGGGGGTACCCCTACAGGGATGCCCACGCAGGGGTAACCCAATAGGGGTGTGCAAACGGGGCAGTGATATTGGGTGCCCCAATGAGGGTATCTGGATGGGGGTGTTCAGATAAAGCCCCCCAGATAAGGGAAACCCACACAAGGGTGCCTGAATGGAGTGTCCTGGGTGAGGGTACTGAAATGTGGGCACCCCCGGAAGGGATGCTTGGATGGGGGCACCCAAATTGGGGTGCTGGAAACCACACAGGGATGATCACACACGATTGACCCCAATAGGGGTGCCTGGGTGCCTGGGTGGGGGTGCCTGGATATGGGTACCCAAAAAAGAGGTGTGCAAATGGGGGTAGCAATATCAGAGTGCCCCAAAATGGAGGTGTTGAGATAGAGAGTCCCCAGATTAGGGCACCTGTTATGGGGATGCCTGGATGGGGGCACCCAAATAGGAGTGCTGGAATTGGGGTGCCCCAGTGATTCTTACTGCTTAGACAGGGGGACCAAAATAGGGGTGCTGGAAGGTGGATGCCCAAATTGGGATGCCTGGATAGGAGTGCCTGGATAGGGGTGCTTGGGTGAGGGCACCCAAATTGGGGTGCCTGAATAGGGGTGTCTGGATAGGGCACCCAAATTGAGGTGCTGGGATGGGAGTGTGTGGATAGGGTACCCAAATTGGGGTGCTGGGATGGGGGTGTGTGGAGAGGGTACCCAAATTGAGGTGCTGGGATGGGGGTGTGTGGATAGGGTACCCAAATTGAGGTGCTGGGATGGGGGTGTGTGGATAGGGTACCCAAATTGGGGTGCTGGGATGGGGGTGTGTGGATAGGGTACCCAAATTGGGGTGCTGGGATGGGGGTGCCTGGATAGGGTACCCAAATTGGGGTGCTGGGATGGGGGTGTGTGGAGAGGGTACCCAAATTGGGGTGCTGGGATGGGGGTGTGTGCATAGGGCACCCAAATTGAGGTGCTGGGATGGGGGTGTGTGGATAGGGTACCCAAATTGTGGTGCTAGAACTTGGATGCCCAACTTGGGGTGCCTGGGTAGGGGTCCCCCAATAGGGACGACTTGGATGAGGGCATTCAAACTGGGGTGCTGCGATGGGGGGCACCCAAATTGGAGTGTTGGGATAGGAGTGCCCAAATTGGGGTGCCTGGGTACGGGTGCCCCAGTAGGGGTGCTTGGATGAGGACACCTAAGTTGGGGTGCTGGGGCGGCTCACTCCATCCCACAGATGGAAGTGGAGAAGCCCCCCCAAAATGCTGAGCCACCAACGCTGCTGAAGACGTACCGATGGCGAACGGCAGCAGCCGTGGGCGAGCGGGACCCCGAGCGGTGCAGTGCGACCCCGGGTGGTCGGCACTGGAGCCGGCTGCAGGGCTGGAAGCGTTCCTACAGCCAACCCGAGTCTGAGAGCCTCGACGACGGCGTTGGGAAGGGCAGCTCCAACCTGGGGGCACCCAAAGCCAGTGCCCGTCGGTCCCTCTTCCAAAGGGCGTTCTCGGCGCCCTCCAAGGTGGTCAAGGAGCCACGCAGCCCCGAGGGTGGCAAAGGCACCCTGCAGAAGTACCTGCGCTCCGTGTCCAAGAAGAAGGGATACGTGGAGAACGGGGCCAGGGCTGAGAAGGGGTCCCACGAGGGCATCCCAGGTATGGGGGTGTTTGGGGCGGTGGGGATGGGGATGCGATGGGAGTGGGACTGGAATGAGACGGGGATGGAATGGGGATGGAATGAGGGTGAGGTGGGAGCGGGATGGAGATGAGGAGGGGGGTGGGATGGGGATGTTGTTGGGGGTGGGGATGGGGATGAGATCGGGGTGGATGGGGGTGGGATGGAGATGGAGATAGAATGGGATTTGTGTGGGGAGGAGCTGGGATTGAGGAGGGGATGGAAGGGGTACGAGATGGAAGTGGGATGGAGATGGAGATGGGGGTGAGGTGGGGATGGGAATGGGGTGAGGATGGGGATGTGGTTGGGGACGGAGACGGGGATGAGATGGGAGAGGAATGGAGATGGAATGGGAATGGGATGGGGGTGGAATGGAGATGAGGATGGGAGTGGGATGGAAATGGGGATGGTGGTCATGGGCAGAGGTGGAGATGGGTGATGGTTTGGGGTGCAGAGCCTTGTGGGTGCTGGTTGGGTGTGATGGGTGGTGATGCTGGATGAAGGATTGTGATGAGCAATGGGGAAAGATGGTGGATAAGGGGCTGGAGGGACAGTGGGCGGTGGGCAGCGGAGATGGGTGATGGGTTGGAGGAAGAAGAGCTGGGTTTGATGTGTTGGCAGGCAGTGGGGATGGGTGACGGTCTGGAAAGCACAGGGTAACAGGATGCGCTCCTCAGCATCACCGCAGCAATGGCGGTGCGGCCGCGGCCACATCCCCTGCCATCCTCATGGTAGCACCTCCATGGCCACTTGTCCTCCAGCATCGCCACACCAGCGGTGACACGACAGCCATGTGGCCCTTGGCATCACAGCCCCCATGATGGTGGCACGGCAGCGTCCCCGTGTCCCCCGGCTCTGCCACCCCAACCATACGACACTGTCACACCTACTGCAGCACAGTCACAGCTGCACTAAATGCCAACCATGGGACACGGGGACACAACGAGGGTCCTTGGGTGCTCCTGACCCCTCTGCTCCACCCACCCCCCCCCCCCAGCCCCAGAGAGCACCCACGGCGCCCCCTCCATCCCAATGCATCCGGCACCCGATGTCACAGTGTGGGACGTCTCCAACTTCTCACTGGTAGACAGACAGCTGATCCACGTGGGTCGGGACGAGGAGGTGAGGACCCCCTTACGTTATGGGGTGCACGGGGTGCTGGGCATTTGGTCCCTGACCCCCTCTCTGCATCCTCAGACTTCAAGCAGGAACAGGAACCGGACCGGGAGCTCTGAAAGCAGCAGCCCTCACCCACTGGGTGGCAGGAGGGACACCGGTGAGCCGACAACGCGGGGCGTTTGCATGCACTGGTGCAAGCTCCAATGCAGCTCCTGGGGCACGCCACACCACGCCGTGCGCTTTGCTTCCCACCACGCACCGCACTGCGCCCTGCACTGCGCACCACGCCACGCACAAATACCTCCATGCTCTGCGCCATGCCCTGCACACTGTGCACCACCGCGCCGTGCGCCGCGTCCTGTGCCACGCACCTTGCGTTCTGTGCCCCAACGCCACGCACCTCGCCCCGTGCCTTGCGCTGTGCACCGCGCATCGTCGCGCCCCACTCGTGCGTCTCGCGCTGTGGATCTTGCACTGCATGTTGTGCCCCACACCCCAGTGTGGAGGAAGCCCCCTGCGCGAGGCCCTCCGTGCGCCGTCACCGCTTCCTCCCTGTGCGCTGATCCTCCCGATAAGGGCTTCCTTGCCACCATGGGCCCCCGCCGCTGGCTGTTGTGTGTGGCGCACGGTGAGACCCCAAGCCCAGCTTGACCCCTCTGCACGCCGGTGCACCCACCAGTGGGCTGCACCCAGTGCGTGGCCGTGCTTCCTTCTGCTTTTTGGGGAGGTGGGTGCCGCACCCCGTTGTGGTTTTGGGGTCTAACCTGGGCCACCCCAACAGACACCGAGGAGAGGAGTGCGAGGGCAGCGGGGAAAGGCACCGACAGCGACGGCTCCACCACCTCGCAGTTCAGCAACGTGAAGGTGGGTCCCGGCGTCACCCACGGGTGTCACACTGTACCTCGGGGTCACCCGTTGTCCCTCCATCCCCACCCTGCAGGGACTGTTGTGGAAGAGACTGCGGGAGCGGAAAGGTCGCATCGTGCCCAAAAATGAGAGCTCAGCGGCGGTCGGCACAGATGGAGAAAGGTATGAAGGTGGTGGGGACAGCGTGGGGGCAGCATGGAGGGTCTTTGGTGACAGCTGTGTCTGACACAGAGCCCCGAGCCGCAGTGGCTCCCATGAGTCCCTGCTGCCAGCACCCAGCGCAGCCGAGCTGGACCTCAGCGGGGAGAATGTCATCGTGCGTCCTGTGCACGGCAGCATCGTGGGCGAGAAATTCTGCTTCCAGGTAGTGGTGCTGGGGGAAGGGCAAGGCGAGCAGCCCATACACACACCCTATAGAGGCACCCAAAGTACCCCAGGGTACCCTGCAGAGTCACCCAGAGCACCCCAGAAATCCTGGATGTGCATCCATAGCACCCAGGGCACTCTGTAGAGGCACCCAGGGCTCACAGGGCACCCTATCAGGGCGCCAAAGGTACCCTGGACCCTATAGAGGCACCCAGGGCACCTCAGCACAGGCCCCCAGGTGCCCCCTGACCCCCTCCCTGTCTGCAGATCATCACAGGTGGGCACAGCCACTCCTTCGGGTGCAGCTCCTTGGCTGAACGCGACCGCTGGATTGAGAACCTGCGCCGCACGGTGCAGCCCAACAAGGTGGGACCCTCAGGGACCTCCCACAGGCCCTGTCCCCATTGTGTCCCCTTGTGTCCTGCTGTCCCTCTGTGGATTTGGCCGTCCTCTTGTGTCCTGAAGTATTCGGCCATCCATATCCCTGTGTCTCCTCCCATCCTTCGTATCCCCTCCAGTTCCCTGTGTTCCCTCCATATCGCATATCCCCTCTTGTCCCCAAGGCCTCTTTGTGTCCCCCGTGTCCCCTCCTGTCCCCAAGGCCTCCTCCTATCTCCCATGTTCCCTCATGTCCGCCACGTCCTCTCCTATCCTGTCCACTCCCCTCATGTCCCCAGTGCCACATCCTGTCCCTCATATCATAGAACCACAGGATCATCGAGTGGGCTGGCTTGAAAAGGACCACAGCGGTCATCGAAATCCTTTCCCCCATGCTCCCTCGTGTCCCCCAAGTCCTCATTTCCCCCTCGTGTGCTCCACATCCCCTTATGTCCCCAGTTCCCCTCCATGCCTCCCGCGTACCCTCCTGTCCCCCAGGTCCCCTCCTGTCCCCAGTGCCAACTCCTGTCCCCCATGTCCTCTCCTGTCCCCTATGCCCCCATTTCTCCTTCTTCCCCCAGTGTCCCCTCCTGTCCCCAATGTCTTCTCCAGCCCTACTTTCCCTTCCAGTCCCACACCCCCATCTGTTCCACATCTCCTGCCCCCCATCTTCTCTCCTGTCTCCACTGCCACCTCCTATCCTGTGGATACGGGTACCCTCCTATCCCCCATGCATCCATGTCCCCTCCTGTCCCCCAAGTCCCCTCCTGCCCTCAGTGTCCCTTCCTGCTCCCTGCGTCTAATCCAGCCCTCCTTTCCCATCCAGTCTCACCTCCCCACCTGCCCCACGTCCCCTCCTATCCCCCCATGTCCCCACTGTCCCCTCCCATCCCCAGGACAACTGCGAGCGCCTGGAGCTGGGGCTGAGCCTGTGGGTGTACGAGGCACGGGACCTGCCGCCCCGCCGCCGCCTGCGGTGTCACCTCCAGCTGGACGGCACGCTCTTCGCCCGCACCACCGCCAAAGCGGCCGGTCCCGACGGCGAGCTCTTTTGGGGCGAGCTCTTCCAGCTGGCCGCCCTCCCGCCCTCCCAAGCCCTCACCCTCTCGCTTTACCGTGACGATCAGGGCCACCCCAGCCAGCCGGTGGCATCTGTCACCGTCCCTTTGGCCGAGCTGGCGGCTGCCCGGCAGCCCTTGGAGCGCTGGTACCCGTTGAGCAGTCATGGAGGCGACGAACGGGCGCCGGCGGTGCGGGTGCGCGGGAGGTACCGGGAGGTGAGGGTGCTGCCCATCGTACGCTACAAGGAGCTGGCTGAGTTCATCACCTTCCACTATCGGGAGCTGTGCGCCTGCCTGGAGCCCACCATCGCCGTGAGACACAAGGAGGAGCTCGCCGGTGCCTTGGTGCGCGTCCTGCAGAGCACCGGGAAAGCCAAGGTAGAGCGGCTGGTGGCCGTGGTGGGATGGACACGGTGGTTGGGGTGGGGTGAGGGTGGGATGGGGTGGATGTTGGGATGGAGGGAGGGATGGATGCGCCCAAGTTGTGGTGGATGTGATGGTTGGGGTGCGATGGGTGATGACCGAGGTGGGGGGATGTGGTGGTTGGGGTTGGGATGGGTGATGGCTGCGGTGGGGTAGATGTGGTGGTTGGGGTTGGGATGGGGATTGGATGGCTGATGGTTACAGTGGGGTAGATGTGATGGTTGGGATTTGAGGGACAAGGTGGTTGGGGTGGGGTGAGGGTGGGCTGGGTGATGGTTGTGATGGGGTGGATGTTGGGATGGAGGGAGGGATGGATGCGCCCAAGTTGTGGTGGATGTGATGGTTGGGGTGCGATGGGTGATGACTGAGGTGGGGGGATGTGGTGGTTGGGGTTGGGATGGGTGATGGCTATGGTGGGGTAGATGTGGTGGTTGGGGTTGGGATGGGGATTGGATGGGTGATGGCTACAGTGGGGTAGATGTGATGGTTGGGATCGGAGGGACACGATGGTTGGGGTGGGGTGAGGGTGGGATGGGTGATGGTTGTGATGGGGCGCATGTTGTGGTTGGTTTGGGATGGGAGTGGGATGGGTGAAGGCTGTGATGGGACGGACATGGTGGTTGGGGTGGGATGGAGGGAGGGATGGATGTGCCCGAGTTGTGATGACATGATGGATGGGGAGGGAGGGGTGATGACCAAGTTGGGGGGGATGTGGTGGTTGGGGCGGGATGGTCATGGTGGGATGGATGTGATGGTTGAGGTGGGATGGGTAATGACCAAAATGGGGGGGATGTGGTGGTTGTGGTGGGACGGGGATTGGATGGGTGATGGCTGTGGTGGGGTGGATGTGGTGGTTGGGGTGGGAAGCACAATGGCCACAGTGGTTGGGATGGGATGGAAGAGGGATGGACGTGCTCAAATCACGATGTACATGATGATTGGAGTGGGATGGGGGAGGGATGGGTGATGGCTGTGGTGGCATGGATGTGGTGGTTGGGGTAGGACGGGTGATGGCCACAGAGGGGTGGACACGGTGGTTGGGGTGGGATGGAGATGGAATGGGTGCACCCAAATTGGGGTGGGCATGATGGTTGGGGTGGGATGGGATTGTGAGGGGGGTGGGGTGGGGTGGACAGTTGGGCTGCGTTGAATTTGGTTGGGATGGGATGTGTTGGCATGGCATTGTGAGTGGGGTGGGGTGGGAGGGGATGGGGTGAGATGGGGTGGGATGAGGTGGGATGGGAGGGGAGGGGAGGGGAGGGAATGGGAGGGGAGGGGATGGGAGGAGATGGGATGGGAAGGGAGGGGAGGGGAGGGGAGGGGAGGGGAGGGGAGGGGAGGGGAGGGGAGGGGAGGGGAGGGGAGGGGAGGGGAGGGGATGGGATGGCATGGGATGGCATGGGATGGGATGGGAGGGGAGGGGAGGGGAGGGGATGGGATGGGATGGGAGGGGAGGGGATGGGATGAGGTGGGATGAGGTGGGATGGGATGGGAGGGGAGGGGAGGGGATGGGAGGGGATGGGATGGATGGGATGGGTGGGATGGGATGGGATGGGATGGGATGGGATGGGATGGGATGGGATGGGATGGGATGGGATGGGAGGGGATGGGTGGGATGGGATGGGTGGGATGGGTGGGATGGGTGGGAAATACAATTCAAGGGCACTTCTGGAGGTCCCAGCACTGCCCAGGCCAGGCTGCCCAAGCCACACCGGGCCCATGGGTGCTCCCCAACATCCGTCCCACAGGAGTTCCTCATCGACCTCGGGGTGGCCGAGTTGGATCGCTTTGATGATCGGGAGTCGCTCATCTTCCGAGAGAACACGTTGGCCACCAAAGCCATTGATGAATACATGAAGCTGGTGGGGGGCAAATACCTCCAGGATACGCTGGGTACGAGCAGCTGTTATGGGGTATTATGGGATGTTATGGGGTATTATGGGATGTTACGGGGGGCTGGGCATGGGCAGGACTTACTTCATGAGGCATTCCAGGCTATGGGACAGCCCCAGGATCTCTGCAGCGTTGTCCCATGGCAGCGACGGCTCGGTCCCCTCATTGCCTTTCTCCTGGTGCCCAGGTGAGGCTGTGGCCCAGCTCTGCTCCTCGGATGACAGCTGTGAAGTCGATCCCAGCAAATGTGGTGGCCCTGACCTTTCAGACAATCAGAACAACCTGCGGCAGGTCTGCGAGGAGACCCTGCAGCGCATCGCCGCATCCTGCGAGTGAGGAACAGCCCCGTGGGGGCACGGGGGTGGGCATCTGCACGGAGGTGGGCCTGGGGGCAGGAAAGGGGTTGGGAGCTGGCACAGGCAATGGGGCAGGTATGGGGGACTTGGGGGTGGGCATCAGAAAGGATGTAGGGACAAGTCTGGGGACAGATGCGGGGCAGGGATGGAGATAGGCACCTGGGAAGGACGTGGTTATGGGCAGCAGGAAGGACATGGGGACGTGTTTTGGGACAGGGATGGAGACAGGCACCACAACCATGGCGATGGGCACTAAGAGTGACGTGGGGGCAACTTTGGGGACGGACGCAGGGGACAGGGATGGAATTAGGCACCATCCCTGGGATGGCCACAGTGACCAGCAGCAGGAGGGACAGTGGACAAGTCTGGGAACAAACGTGGGGACAGGAATGGAGACAGGCACCACGGTGATGGGCAGCAGGAAATACAAGGGGGGTGGGTTTGGGGGACAGGCATGGGGGGTCAGCATGGGGACAAGCACAGCAAGGGCGGGCACCACGTCCCACAGCACACCATGGTGGCACAGGGGACACCAGAGTCAGCCACCCACCCCGTCTGTCCCCACAGCACCTTCCCGGCGGAGCTGGGCGAGATCTTTGCAGCGTGGCAGGAGGAGTGCGCGGCTCGGGGCAAGGCGGCCATAGGGCAGCGCTTGGTCTCAGCCTCGCTCTTCCTGCGGTTCCTCTGCCCCGCCATCATGTCCCCGAGTCTCTTTGGCCTCGTCCAGGAGTACCCGAGCGAGGCCACCGCTCGTACCCTCACCCTGGTGGCCAAGGTCATCCAGAACCTGGCCAACTTCACCACGTACGTCACGGCACATCACCCCACGGGGAAGATATGGGGCAACAGAGGTGTCCCATGGGGCAGTAGGGACGCCTTCAAACACCCTGGGGCAACATGAATGTCCCTGATAGTCTATGGGGCTACTAGAACCTCCCTTATGGGCTAAAGGGCAACAGGGATGGACCCTACAGCCCGTGGGGCAGCAGGGGCATCCTTAACATGCCATGAGGCAGCAGGGATGTCCCTAATACACCATAGGACGACAGGAAGGTCCTTGGAACTCCATAGGGGTGCTGGAACCTCGCCCTACATGCCACGGGGCAGCGGGGATGGACCTTACAAACTTTGGGGCACCAAGGGATGCTGTGGGGCAGCAGGGATGTCCTCAAGGGGCCACGTGAGCCAAGAAGCACGTGGTTCTGGTGGTGGCCCGTGGGTGACTGGCCACCATGGTCCTCAGGTTTGGTGAGAAGGAGGCCTACATGGGCTTCATGAACGAGTTCCTGGAGCACCACTGGAGCACCATGACAGCCTTCCTGAGGAGCGTGGCCAGCCCTGAGAGCAGCGGCCATGTGGCCACCTATGATGGCTATGTGGACCTGGCCCTGGAGCTTGCCACCCTCCACCTCCTGCTCTGCGATATCTTCTCCAGCCTGAACCAGGTGCCACCTCCATGTCCCCAGGGGTGGCTAGAGACGTGGGCCTCCTTCTTCTCTCTATGTGCAGGGCTGGGTGCTTGCAGCCCCGTGGGTGTCACTGCCCCATGGGTGTCACTGCCCCACTGCCACCCCATGGCCCCACGATGTCCCATTTTGTCCCATCAGGCCACACAGGAAGAGCTGGAACCTCTACCCACCATCCTCAATGCCATCAGGGAGGGAACACCGGTCCCTGTCTCCGTCCAGCTCAGCTCCATCACAGAGCGAAGGTAACGAAGGGGAACAAGGGACACACGGGATCAATGGGGACATGTGAGGCCGGAGGGGTGACACCAGGAGCAGTCTGGAGTGGCTCTGGTCCTGGTTGGCTCCATGGGGACTCTAGGATTTAGGTGGGTGACAGGACCATGGGGACCTTTTGGTGGAGGACAGGAGCACGGTGACCTTTTAAGGGTAATGGGACCACGGGGATGTTTTTGGGTAGGCCATGGGTGGTGGGGCTGTGGGAGACCCTTTGGGGGTGACAGGAACATGGGGACTTTTTAGGGGTGGTGGGACCGTGGGGGAGCCTTTGGGAGTGAGAGGATAAAAAGAACCTTTTGAGGAATGGTGATGGGGGATTCTTTGGTGGGTGAGAAGAATATGGGGACCCTTTGGTGGGCAATGGAACCATGGAGACCTTTAAAGGTAGGGCCGTGGGACACAGGGGAGGAACACAGGGATCTTTAAGAGCAGAGCCATGGGAACTCTTTGGTGGGTGACATCTTGGGGACCTTCAGGGCAGGATCTCACTAGGGGACGGTTGTGGCCACAAGTGGCTTAGGGATGACTCTGATCCAGGCTGGGTTCAAGGGACGGTTCTGGTCCCAGATGGTTTTAGGACATTTTTCTTCTCTTGGATGGCTCCCATGAATGGTTGTGGTCCAGGATGGGGATGGTTCTGATCCCAGACGGGTTCAGCTCTGATCCCAAAAGAGTTTTGGGGTCCTTCACCTCCCCGATACCCCACAGCACGGAGAGCTTCAAGCCAGGCTTCGTGCCGCCGCGGGACCTGAGCAAGCACAGCCCTCTCATCAAGAGCCAATCGCTCATCAGCATCCGCCGCGTCCGCAGCCGGGAGGATGGGACGGATGCGGAACCGACGCCGGTACCGGTGCCGTCACCACGATCCAGTCGGGAGCGCAGGAATGTGCAGCGAACCCAAAGCGTCCCGGCACAGAACAAAGCCGCCCGGCGTCTGCGCAAGCAGAGCAGCGTTGAGCACGTGGTGGAAACAACGGGAGGGGATGGAGCGAGGTCCTGTGCGCACCGTGAGGGCACCGTGAGTCCCCCCGGGGTGTTGGGCTCCGTGGAGGGCCGTCAGCCCATAGGGTTACATGAGTGCAGGGATCTTTCGGGAGTGATGGGATGGCAGGGAGCTTCCGGTGGAGGATGGGATCATGGGGATGCTTTGGTCAGAATAGGATCATGGAGAAGTTTTGGGGTAAGGCCGTGGGGATCCTTTGGTGGGGGATGGGGCCATGGGGACCTTTTGGTGGAGAACAGGAACACGGTGAGCTTTTAAGGGTAATTGGGACCATGGGGATGTTTTTGGGTAGGCCACGGGTGGTGGGACTGTGGGGGACCCTTTGGAGGTGACAGGAACATGGGGACTTTTTGGGGGTGGTGGGACTGTGGGGGACCCTTTGGAGGTGACAGGAACATGGGGGCTTTTTAGGGGTGCTGGGACTGTGGGGGACCCTTTGGAGGTGACAGGAACATGGGGGCTTTTTAGGGGTGGTGGGACCATAGGAATCTCTTGGGACAGGGCCAAGGGGACACTTTGACGGTGGAGGAACTATGGTGACATTTCAGGGCAGGGCCATGGAGGACTTTTGGTGGAGGATGGGATCGTGGGGACACTTTGGCGATGAAAGGATCGTGGAGAGGTTTTGGGGTTAGGGCCATGGGGACACTTTGGTGGAGGACAGGGCCATGAGGACCCTCTGGTGATGGTGGTACCATGGGAAGCTTTTAGGGAGCAGCCCTTTGGGGGTGACGGGACCGTGGGGATCTTTTAGGAGCCAGGCAATGGGGGTAGTTTGGGGCAGGACTACAGAGGGTTCTTTGGTGGGTGAGGGGACCATGGGGACCTTTTGAGGGTGAGAGAGGTGTGGAGATGCTTTGGGAGTGACACGTTCTTGTGGACCCTTTGGGGATGAAGGGATCATGAAGACCCCTGAGGGTCTGTTTGTGGGATCCTATTGGGGAGACAGGGCCATGGGGACACTTTGGTGGGTGGCATGGCTGTGGGGACTCTTCTGTGGGTGGTGGGTCCATGGATCTGCTTGGGGGCAGGGCCATGGGGACCTTTTGAGACAGGACCAAGGGTACCTTTGGGGGTGACAGGAACACGGGGACACTTTCAGGATGGAAGGACCATGGAGATCTCTCCATGATGCGGTCCTGGGGAACCCTGAGCATGGGGATATTTTGGGGATGACAAATCTACGGAGACTCAGTGGGGAGGACGGGACCATGGGGAACCAATGGGGACAACAGGGCCATGGAGATCCACCGGGGCGACACGTCCACGGATCCACTGGAGAAGACGGATCCATTGGGGAAGTCAGATCCATGGAGACCCTTTGGGGATGATAGAGCCACGTGAACCCATTGGGGATGAGGTCCAGGAGGGACGGCATTTCCACTGGGACCCATGGAAGATGATGGGACCCTGGGGACCCCTCAGTGCGCGGAGACCCTTTGGGAATGACAGACCCACGGGGATGAGAGGCCCATGGGGACATTTTGAGGTCACCACAGCCTCAGTGTGCAGCCCCTGCCCCGCTGCGCACCCAAGGGTGCTGACACTGACGTGTGCCCCGATGTTGTAGGGCCGCTCAAAGCTTCGCCCATCGGTGTCACTGCCACGTAAACCCACGGTGCCGTGGCAGCGCTACGCTGAGGAGGTGTCAGTGGCACAGGGTGAGCTCTACGCCATCCGCCCGCTGGAGAAGGTAACCAGGGGAGCACGGGCGCCGGGATGGATGGCACCCATAGGGACACCATGCTGACACCCATCCTCGTGTCCCCAGCAGCACGGGAGGCAGATCGAGGCGCTGCGGAAGGAGGTGGCTGAAAGCCAGGAGAGGCTGCGGGTGGTGGAGGAGAAGGTGAGGGAGCTGGAGGGCGAGCAGCGTGGGCTGCAGCAGGAGCAGGGCCAGCACCGAGAGCTGCTCGAGCGCCTGCGGCTGCAGCTGGAGGAGAGCAACGCCACGGACGGCCAACCTGGGTGCCAGGTGGGTGTCACCAAGGCACGGGTGTCCCCCAAACCCCAATATTCCCGAAACCCAGGCGTCCCTGAAGGCTCGTTGTCCCCACAACCCAGGTGTCCCCAGAGTCTCAATGTCCCCAAAGCCTGGATATCCCCAAAACCCTGGTATCCCCAAAGCCTGACTTTTGCCCGCGTGTGTTCCCAAATCTTTGGTGTCCCCAAAGCCTTGATGTCCCAGCAGCTTTTACGTCCCCAAAGCCCATGTGTTCCCAAATCCTGGGTGTCCTCAAAACCTCAGTGTCCCCAAAGCTGTAGTGTCCCCAAAGCTGTGGTGTCCCCAAAGCCTCAATATCCCCATACCCTCGATCAAATCTTCGGGGCCTCAAATCTTTGGGGCTCACCTGCGCTGCTTTAGGCTGACGGCAGCTGAAGGGACCCGCAAGAAGGACCTGGAGAGGCTGAAGGCAAGCGAGGACCGGGGCAGAGCGCTGGTAAGACACTGGGACCCTGGAGATAGGGACAAGGACATGGCCACGTGGTGGTGGTGGCACTGATGAATCCCCTGGCAGGAGAGCAGGCTGGTGGCACTGGAGAGGGAGCACAGCGAGCTGCGGGATGCCATCGCCCGGCTGCTGCGCCACCCTGGCAGGATGGGACGGCGGCCACAGAGCCGGGACGAGGGTGGGGATGAGGGACAGGCCACCAGTGTGTGACTTTGGATGTCACCGCGGCACGGCTGTGTCCCCCAGGTCCTGATCTCAATGGGTTTCTGTCCCTCAGCAATAAATGTTGTTGGTGTCACTGTGACTTGGTGCTGGTTGGGTTCTGTCACCATTCTGGGCTCTGTCCCCAGTGCCATTCTGTTCCTAGTGTCACCCTGACCCCAACCATGGGGACATTGTGGGGCAAAGCCAGGGGGGACCCTATGGTGAGTGATGAGAGCATGGGGACCTTTTGAGGGTGTTGGAACCATGGCAACTCATCTAGGGGTGATGAGACCATGGGGAACCCTGTGGGACACGGCCATGGGGACCACTTAGGAATGCTGAGTCCATGGGAACCTTTTGGGGGTGACAGAACCCTGGGGACTCCAGTGAGTGAGAGGACAACAAGGACCCTCTGGTGGGTGATGGGACCATGGGGATCTTTTGGTGGAAGACAGGACCGGGGATGCCGAGTCCACGGGGGCGTTTTGGGGGTGACAGGACCATAGGGACCCTCTAAAAACGAAAGAACTGTGGGGACTTGGGTGGGTGATGGGACCACGGAGACATTTTGGTGGGTGCACAGGACCACGAGGACCTTTTGGGGCAAAGCCACGCAGAGCCTCTGGTGGGCGATGGGACCATGGGGACCTTTGGGGACCGTGAGCACACTTTGGGGCTGACAGGATGACGGGGACCCTTTGAGGGGTACAAAGGGGCACTCGAGGATCCTTTGGGACAGGGCTGTTTTGAGAGGTGACATCTCCTTTGGAGACGAGGGAACCATGGAAACCCTTCCATGACGGGGCCACGGGAGTCGCTCGGGGCACGTCCATGGGGAACGATAGCGAAAGGCCACGGGGGGCGAGAGGGCCACGGGGGACCCTTTGTGGGGGTGATGGGACCGCATGAATCCCTCGCGCAGCCCATTCCCCTGCGCCCCCCAAGATGGCGGCGCTGCACCCCCGTCGCGGTCCGATGACGCAATCACTCCGCGACGTACAGCCCTTCCTCCCCCCCCCCCCCGTAGAAGGTCGTCACTCCCAATATGGCGGCACCAACAGCTCCGTGACGCCATCACCTCGCGCCGCTCCCAGCTCCGTCTAAAAGTGACGTCATTACCGCGAGCCGCGCGGCCCGGAAAAAAAATGGCTCGGTACGGCGCTGTGACGTCATCTCCGCGCGCCGCTCAGCCCAGGGAGGGCGGAGGGGGCGGCGGCGGCGGCGGCGCGCGGGGGATCCCGCCGGCGGGGGGGGGGGGGGGGCGGGGCGGCCTTAAGGCGGCCCCAAGATGGCGGCGGCGGGAGCGGAGGCGGCGCTGGGGCCCCGTTCGCCGCCCCCAAGATGTCGGCGTCGGGCGGGCGGCGCGCGGCGTGACGTCGTCGGGCCCCGCCGGCGGGGGGGGGGGCGGGGGAGCGGCCCGAGCGGCGCAGGCGGCGGCGGCGGCGGCGGCGGAGGAGGAGGAGGAGGAGGAAGAGGCGGAGAGGGGGGGCCCGGGCCCGGCCGAGGCCCCGGGGGGGGATTTAAAGGGACCATGTCCCCTCCGAGGGGAGAACGGCGGCGGCGGCGGAGCGGCGAGAGAGGCGGGCGGCCCCGGGGGTGGCGGCTGCGGCGCTGAGGGGGGGGGGAGAGGGGTGAGTAACGGGGGGGGGAACCGTCCTGAGTGCTGGACGGGGGTTTGGGGGCGGGGGGGAGAGGTGACAGCGGGGTGGGGGGGGTGCGGGGGGGTGTGACAGTGTGGGAACGGTGGGGGGGGCGGTTGTGTCCTAGGAGTAATGAGTTCGGGGGGGGGCACAGGTGGCAACGGTGACATGGGGGGGGGGGGGGAGTGAATGGGTGGGCTGCGACAGTGTGGGGACACGGCGGGGCTGTGCTGAGATGGGGGGTCAGAGTCTGGGGGGGACATGGGGGGGTTTGTGACTGTGGGGGCTCATGTGGCAATGGGGGCACAGGTATCGTAGGGGTTATAGGGGGGTTGTGCTGGGGGAAACAGGTAGCAATGGTGTCATGGTGGGGGGAGTGCTTTGGGGGGGCTGTGACAGTGTGGGGGGTGCGGGGGGGGCTGTGCTGAGATGGGGGGGGTCAGAGTCTGGGGGGGACGTGGGGGGCTTATGACTCTGGGGGCACAGGTGGCCGTGGAGAGGACACAGATATTGTAGGGGTTATGGGGGAGGCTGTGCTGGGGGGAGAACACTGGTGGCAACGGTGTTGTGGGGGGAGTGTTTGGGGGGGGCTGTGCTGAGATGGGGGCGTCGGAGTCTGGGGGGGACATTGGGGGGGTTTGTGACTGTGGGGGCTCATGTGGCAATGGGGGCACAGGTATCATAGGGGTTATGGGGGCTGTGCTGGGGGGCACAGGTGGCAGTGAGGACGTGGAGGGTACTGTGCTGGGGGGAGAGGGTAGGGGGGCTGTGACTGTGTGGGGGCATGGGGGGCTGTGCTGAGATGGGGGGTGCGTAGAGCCTGGGGGGGGCATGGTGGGTTTGTGGCTTTGGAGGCTCAGGTGGCAATGGAGGAGGGAGTGTTTTGGGGGGGGTTGTAAACAGCATGGGGGCACAGGGGGCTGTGCTGAGATGGGGGGCAGAGTCTGGGGGGGGGCTTATGGCTCTGGGGGCACAGGTGGCAACGGAGAGGACACAGATATTGTAGGGGTTATGGGGAGGCTGTGCTGGGGGGGCACAGGTGGCAGTGAGGACATGGGGGGGAATGTTTTGGGGGGGCTGTGCTGAGATGGGGGGGGTCAGAGTCTGGGGGGGGGACATGGGGGGTTTGTGATTATGGGGGCTCAGGTGGCAATGAGGGCACAGGTATCACAGGGGTTATGGGGGGGCTGTGCTGGGGGGCACTGGTGGCAGTGAGGACGGGGGGGGAGTATTTTGGGGGGGTTGTAACAGTGTGGGGACATGGGGGGGGCTGTGCTGAGATGGGGGGGTCAGAGTTTGGGTGGGGGGATGTGGGGGGCACAGGTGGCAATGAGGGCACAGGTATCACAGGGGTTATGGGGGGGCTGTGCTGGGGGGCACAGGTGGCAATGGTGACAAGGAGGGGGAGTGTTTTTGGGGGGCTGTGACAGTTGTGGGGCCATGGGGGGGGGGGGTTGTGACTGTATGGGGACACAGGTGGCAGTGGGGACGTGGGGGGTGCTCAGAGTTTTGGGGGCTCATGGGGGGGGGGGGGGTTTGTAGCAGTGTGAGAGCAGTGTTGATGGGGGGGGGGGGATGCTTGGGTGTTATAATAGGGGTGTTGTGATGGAGGGGGGCACGGGTGTCCTGGGGGGGGCGAGGGGTGTCCTAGGGAGGTTATGAGGGGGGGGCTGTTTTTTTAGGGGGGGTTGTGATAGCGTGGGGGCACAGGTATCGATGTTGGGGGGACACTCAGGTGTTGTTGGGGTAATGGGAATGTTATGGTGGTGGGGCACAGGTGGCAGTGTGGGGGGACACAGAGTTGTTCTGGGGGGGGTCTGTGCTTGGGGGGGGTATTAAGGGGGAGGTGTGACAGTTGGGTGAGTTGGAGGTCTGCTCTGAGATGGGGGTCTTGGATGCTTGAGGGTTGGGGTTGGGACAGGTGGGGATGCAGGTGGTGATGGGGGGGCATGGGTGGGGGGGCTTGGGTTGTGACTGATGGAGGATGTGGGTGGCAGTGGGGAGGGGGATGTAGGTGTTGTGATGGGGGGGGCACAGGCGGCAGTGGGGATGTTGGGGGGGGGCTGCGTTGGGGAGGGGGAAATTGTTTTGGGGATGGCTGTGCTGATATGGGGGAGTGGAAGGGTTGGTGAGTGGGACACAGTTGTTCTGGGGAGGGGGCTATGGGGGGGGCAAGTGTTTCTATAGGGGACTGTGACAGTTTGGGGTCACAAATGGTGATGGGGGGGTGCAAGCTGACAGGACACAGGTGGCAATGGTGTAATGGGGGGGGTACTGTGCTGAGGAGGGGGAGAAAAAGTTGTTTTGGGGGGGGCTCAGGCAGTGGAGGGGTTTGTGACAGTTGAGGGACACAGGTGGCAGTGGGGTGGGGGATGGGTAGCAATGGGGTAAAGGTGGAGGTTGGGGTTGTGGGGGCACGTGGTGATGGCCCCCCCCCCCCCCCGCTTCAGGACTGTGCTGGGGGGGTGGAACGGGGACAGAGTGACACGAGGCAGGGATGCCACGCCAGGTGACAGCTGTCACCAGGTGGGTGACATGGGGCTGGATGGGGGGGGGGGATTTGGACCTGTTCCCCCTCCTCCTCGTCTTTGGGTTGGTTCAGCATCACTTCGCCCACCTGGAGACCCCAAGAACCCTCCGTTAACGAGCGGCCGCTAATGAGGAGTGGGAGCCTTCGTGATGGGAACATCAGTGATTCTGGGGGGGGCTTTGGGGGCTGGGGTTCCTCCCCAAGCAGCTCATCCCCCCTCCAGCCCCCCACGGCCCTTTGGAGCATCTCTGGGCTCGACGTCGCTCTGTTTCACCCAATGCTGCCATGGTGGAGCTCAGCATCCCCGTGTGCTGGGATCGTCCCGGAACGAACGCTGCATCCCAACCCAACGCTGGATTTCCCATCCCAGCGCCGCAGCTTTGCGAGCCGAGAGGAGGAAGGAGATTTTAGGGGACGCTTCTCAGCTCTTGGAAGGAGGAAAAACCCTTCTGCTCAATGCTGTCCTGAACGCAGCTTCGGGAAGTTTTCCTTCTTGGACACACGGGGAGAATCTGCTGATTTCTCCGAGGGAGGAAATTCGCCAGGATCCCATTTGCAACCCAACGTCTGCTACGAAAACGTCGTCGCCGTGGAGGGAAACCATCGTGGATCTCAGCTGCAACCCAAAAATCCCATCGTGATCCCATTGGAGCTTTTGGGAGCTTCCCCCAAATTCCTCCTTGGATCGAATTCCGTTGCGATCGTTCACCCTTTGCGCTTCTGGAGTTGTTCCCCAAAGGAGAAATCCTCGCAATCGAAGCGTTTGGATGGGAGAACCCAACCGGAGCCTTTGGGTTCGCTCAGCCCTTCACCAAAAAAAAACCCCAAAAAAGGGGTAAAAAAAGCCCCCCAAAAAGGCTCCGAATGGCACCAGGAGCCATCAGGCCCGGTGCGGATCTCTCTCGGCTTTCTGGTGGGGCATTTCCCCATCCTCGGCTCCCAGGGAAGGAAGCAATTGTCCCCACTTAACCATTTTAGCATTTAAATTGTGGCGGTGCCGCTCCGCCTTCGCGTGGCCACGGGGCGATGGGTTGGGGGAGGGATGCTGCAGTGCTGCTCCGTGCCTCGCCATGAACGGCTGCCGGCGAGTTTGGTGAGACGACTTTCGTCGCTTCTTTTTGCTTTTTTAGAGCCCAGAAATTGCCTGGGATTTCGGGGGAAGGGGGGGTTTTAATGGGTCGCGGTCGGGGGGAGCGGTTGGGTGATGCGACGGAAGCGTCCCCAACCTGCCTCAAACCGGGGGTCTTTAGGGTGGAGGCATCCGCTGCCTTTCCCCGTGGGCTTCTGAGCTGCAGGGGTGGCTGTGAGGAGGGGGAATCTCCCTTTTCCTCCCCCGTCGGACTCGAAAACCCCAACCAAGAGCTGGGAGATGGAGAAGGGCAGCGGTTGGTCCCAGTGGAGAGGAGGGACACCAGCAGTCTTGCAAAGGGGAAAAGCCCCTTCCTGGAGCAGGGAGGCTTCAGCTCTTCCCCAAAGAACCCTATGTGTGTGGAGGAGGGGGAGGAGAGAAGGGCCGTGGATCAATTCCAGCGTGCCCAGCGTTGGTTTTGGGGTTTACCCAAAATCCAGGTTCCTTGCGACGTCGAGGTCGGTGCACGCGGGGCTGCGGGTTCGGTTTGGGGTGCTGTAGGGCTGGAAGGGCCAAAGTGGGGCGCTGCAAAGGGAAACAAAAAGAGCTCTTCAGGTTGTTTTGCTTTATTTCAGATTGTTTTGCACCCCTCGGGTCCCTCTGCAGGGACTCACTCATTTTGTCTGCTCTCGTTTTGCCATCAGCCCCTCTGTTGTCACGGTTTTAGGAATGGGGGTGACGCGTTTTGAGGTGATTTCCCTCCTTTTGCTCCAACTTCTCCCAGGGCTTCGGGTGAAATCTGCTCCTTGCTGAGCCCTCGGTGCTGCCTGGGTCCAATCCTGCTCCCTTCAGGTCTCTCTTTGCCACCGCTTATCGCTCACGGCACCCAATGCTTGGCATGGAGGCAACGGGCTCAACTATGGGCCATTGTTTTCCTCTGGCTCCTGCGATGAAATCGAAGCCTGCTCTTGAGTTGAGGGTGGGTTTATCAGCTTTTTTGGGGTGTGCTTTGATCTGGGGCTGGGGTTTGAGCGGTCCATCCGGCTGCACCTGGCCGATGCGATGGGAAATAGGGGGGTGACACCATCAGGATGTCCCACATCTCTCCGCGTCCTTCTGCAGCTGGATTTAAGCAAGAAAAAGGCGAGTTTTCCACGGGGACTGACTTGATCCTGGCTGAGCATCTTCTACCCAACAGCTTTGGGATGGCGGCGGCGATGGGTGCAAAATGCTTCCAGTTCCAAAACCCAATTTGGAAATGCAGTCATGCAGCACATGTGAACATTGGGCGCCTCGGGGTCCCACTGGGTGCCCAAATCTCATCCGACTGCAGGACGGGTCTGGCGTAAAGGCGGCGACGGCACCGGATTTTGGGGTATTTTTAGGGTTTTTTTTAATCTCAGTGAGGACGGAGCAGCCCAAGTGTTGGGGAGCTTCGCCCCACTACAGGGGTGAGGGCAGCAAAGTGGCTTTTTAGGAGGAAAGGAGAAGGTTTTGGGGTCATGGTGCCTCGGCTTGGCTCCGCCGCTTTCCTCCCACGGCCTCGGGCTACGGTGGCTGATAACAGCTCGAATAATTCCCTCTCTTCATTTGCATTGTTACCTTGAAGGTATTTATAGTCTCCCTGCCTTCTCCATCCCTGGCTGTGTAAATTTAGCTCCTTGCCTCTCCCCGGGTGCCTTTATCCAGCCGATAAGCTGCGCTTTTTAGCACCGCTTTCTTCTTTGTGGCAGAGATCTCCCTTCCTCCAGGTGATTCTCACCCCCGCCCCTCTCAGCCTCCTCTACAACTCGTGGGTTTGGGGGCAACGCGTTGGTTTTAGGGGGACGGACCCACCTGGCTCGCTTGGAAGATCCCCAATTTGCTCCCATCCGTACGCTTTAACTCAATGTGGGGATAGAGGATTTCTTGTGGGTAATTTTGGGTCGGTGCCCGTGACCGGGCTGCTTCTGTTCCTTTAAGCCCTGCTCAGTGTCTGCAGTGACCCTCGGATTTTGGGAACCAGGGGTCTTTGAGGGTTCAAACTGCGATCTTTCCGGCAGCAACATTATGGGATTCGGGCACTTCTGGGGCGAAATAACAGGTTGGAGGGTTTCCTCTGGCTTCTTGTGAGGGGATGAATGGTCCCAAAGCGGAGGGACGCTGTCTGTCTTCCCTCTCTGATGGGATGGGGAGAAAGCTTCGTATTGGTTGCATCACCTCCAGGACGGACCTGGCACTGTGCAAAGGATGAGCGGTGGGACCCGAAATCTTAGCCAGGGCTTGACTTGGGAAGCAGCAAATGAGGGATGAGCAGAGGGCAGCGTTGGGAACAGCAGCTTGGATGGAGCCTGCTGGGTTTTCGGGAGCTGCTTGCTGCTCTCACAGCCTCCTCCGCCTCGGCGAAGCCGCGCTCCTCTCATTTTCCCCTCTCTTATCTCTGTTTCTCATAGATTTTTCCGGCTGTCCCTGGCCATCAACCCTCCCGAGTCCCAGCGCGGTGTTTTTTTCCAAGTGACACAGCACAATCAGCAAGGGATGGAGAAAGCTGTCCCTACTTTATCAGAGCAACAGCGAGAGCGCCAGGGAGATGGAAGCAGAGCCCTGCTGATGCCACTGGAGCCAAACAAAGAGAATTTCGCTGCCCCCGATTGCCCCCAAGGTGAAGAGCGAAGAGCTGCTTTTGTGAAAGATGCAAAAAAGCCTCTGGAGAGCGCGGCTCTATCTGGGACATCGGCGGAAGCGGGGACGGAGCTCGGCGAAGCCGCCTTCTACACCGCTGATGACTTGGTGACGATGAGCAGGGACACGAAGGGACCCTCTGGCACTGAGCTCTGTCCCCTACAAGAAGACCCCGTCTTCTTCTCTCCGCTGTCTCGCCAAGAGCCCGACATCGCCCTGGAAGCCTGCGACGTGGCCGGTGAGTCGCCTTGGGTTCTGCTGCGGGCTGGTGGCGGCTCTTGCATGGCCACGGTTGGGTTTGGGGTTGCTTTGGTTTTGTCTGTTGGTTGTTTGGCAGCCTGGGTCTCGCTGGCGTTGCCCAGCTCTGGTTTGTGATGGTTCTTCCCTCGTGTGGTTTGGAGACGTTTTTTTGCCACGAGGTGTTGAGGATTTGGGGAAATGGAGCTGCAGGGGGGGTGGGAGAGGTGCGGATTTAAGGCTTGGGGTTGCGGTAAAATGAGGAAGCTGAGTGTACTCGTGTCTGGGTCCAGCAGCAGACAGGTGAGCCAAACCCCACTTGGGCCTCATTGGGGGACCCCGAATGGGACGCGTGCCGTCACCCTCAGTGGAAGGCTATGAGCTGGCCAGGGAGCTGTCTGAGGAGCTCTGGTAACCCACTGAGGTCACATCTCCATCGTGGAGACTGATGGCACCAGGATCTGTTCCGTGGGAAGAGCCAACTCTCAACAGCTGGCCCTGGAGGGCCGTCTTGGAGCCCAGGTCTGACGTTTGGGACCCACCGTGTGCCCCGAAAGCTCTTGTTGGGTTGCAGCCACGTGTGCTGTGCGTCCCCTCGGGAGCTCAGGATGCGCGTGGGCAGCGCTGAAACCCCTTGCTGCAGCAAACCCAACTTTTGGGCACGCTTGGTGAGTCAGATCTGCCATCTGCGGCTGCTTTCTGGTATCTCTGGGGCTGAAACGCCGCCACCTGCGCCCGGTTGGGTTGAGCATCTCTGTTACCTATCAGTGATCCCAATGGAAAATCCTACTCCAAGGGCTCTTGGATGTTTGTGAGCAAAGCTGCTGTGCTTTTGGGATATTTTCTGTGCTTCCCCAGCTCTGTTCCTGCAGGGCAGCCCCTCGCAGCTGCTGCTTTTCCCTAAATCCCTGCTTTTCCAGCATCTGCCCCTCGCCTGCTCTGAGGATTTCCCTGTTTCTGTGCCATCCCTGCATCCTCCAAAACTTTGGCATCGTTTGGATGCCGAGCGCTGGCAGGGTGCTCGCGTCCACCCTGCACGTTCACAGCCCTCCCTTCCTTCCCTCTTTCCTTCTGGGATGCTGGCTGGTGATTGGCCTCGTTAATTAACTCCTGGCTGGAAGGTGGCTCTCAGTTCCTCCGCTGCGGACAGCGGGTGGAAAATTAACTCACGGAGGGGGAAGGAGTGTTTGAAGAATGAGCAACGCGGGGCAGCCGGGCGTGAGGTTTAGGGCAGGGCAGTTTTCCTCCTGCGCTGAGCTGGAGGGCAAATCCTGCTTGGTGCTGAGCAGAATTCAGGGCTTTTTTTCCCCTTAAAAAGTCCCCGAGGGAAGGCAGGTTTGGTGCGGAGCAATGGCAGATCCTGGGTTCCCTGCCTTGCTCAGAGGAGCCTCGTGCTCTGCTTTGGGTGATTTCACCCGCGGCTGCTTCATGAGCACTGAGCCAACGTTGGGAGCAGAAGGAAGAAATCCCAATGGAAAGCTTTTGCATTTCGGGGGCTTCATGTCTCCTCTTTCCTCTATAAGAAGCTCTTTGGGCTCTGTTCTGTGCTCTCCAAGCAGCCATTTGGGCAATAAATAGTTTCAAACTGCGTTTTTCCTGGAGGGAAATGGGGATGCTCTGCGGTCCCCCTCCCTCCTTTGGGGCTGAGGGAGCAGCATGGCTCACAGATCTCAATCCCAAGCCCTTATCTGCTGGCTGCATTTGCAACTCCCTGCGCACCCCCTGCATCACGGGACCCTTATCAGCCCCGGCCTGGGGGGTTTCCTCCCCATATCAGCAGCGTTGGGGCAGGGCTGTTGGAGCCGAGGTCGCGGCACGCTGAGCTTTGTGCTGAACTCTCCCTTGTCCTGCTGGTTGGTGTTCATTGTCCCCATTGTGTCCCCATAGGTGAGTTATTAGGATGGGGCAGGTTGGGATTTGAGGCTTGCTGAGGGGGGGAAGCAGTTAGGGAATTGTGCCGTGAGGTTTCCTGTGCAGGGATATCTTGCTTTGGGATTGCTGTGGCAGTTTCAGGTGTCCCCAGGTCCCCTCAGCAGTGGGACAGCCTGCTTTGGGATGACACGTGGGGTGTCACGAGATCCCCAATGTTGAGACATCCAACTTTGGGGTCTCTGTGGCACTGAGAGGTGTTTCCACGATCCCCGACATCAGAGCATCCAACTTCAGGGTTGCTGTGGCAGCGAAGGGTGGCCTGAGGTCCCCAACGTAGGGACATCCAGCCGTGATGGTGCGAGTTGTCCCCAGCATTGAGGCGTCCCTCTGTGGGATTTCTGCAGCGGCGCGGAGTGTCACGAGGTCCCCGATGTGGGGGCATCCGTTTGGTTGTGAGGGGTGACCCCGAGGTCCCCAGTCTTGGGACATTCTGCACTGGGCTGTGGTGTGGGGTGACCCCAAGGTCCTGCACAGGACACAACTTCATCCCTGGGGACGCCAGTAGCCGGCTGGAAAGCCCAGCTGTGGATTTCCAACCAGTGCCACGCATCAAACTGGTTCAACTGGTTCAGGTTTGGGTATAGGTGACACCTCTGTGCTCACCGTGCTAAAAAGGGGCATTTTCATCCCAAATCACCAACTGGGAGGATCAGCCCAACCCACCGAGGAAGAGGAGAAAGGGAAGGAGGTGTTTGATTCATACAGGTCTGACGGTGAGGGTGATGCCCTGCTGGGCACAGCCAGCGTCCCACCTCCACGTCCCTCCCGTTTCCCCACCTTTTGGGTCAATTTTTCCTCTTTTTCCCTTTTAATCCCTCTTTCTGCATCCCCTTCTCTTGCAAGAACCGCCGTTGCGGTTCGGGAGTGACTTTCCATTCATCCCTCCGAGCTCCGATCGAACTGAGATCACTCCTGGGAAAGGCTGAGCCCTCCTTATGTTGGTATTTTAATGTTTTATTTATTCTTTTTTTTTTTTTCCTTCCTGCTGGAATGAAACTCAAGAGCCCACTGGAGCCTGGTGTCACGCCTGAGAGCTTTGGGGCCGTGTTTGCCTTTGTGCTCAGCTGGGATGTCGAGGGGCTGCAGGTTGGGGGAGATTTGATGCCAAAATGCACGCAGAGGAGTCACCGCATGTCTGGAATGGTGATGGGGTGCAGCTGTGTTTGGGGATCGTCTCCATCTGCGGCCACAGGAGGTTGGGGACGACGTCGTCCTTGGTTTGGGTCTTAATCGCTGCTGGGGAGCAATTTGGCCGCATGCTGATTTTGGTATCTGTCCTAAATCCTCTGAGAAGAGGAGGAAAAAAGGGCTGACCTCAAGCTGCGCTGCTCTGTGACTCAGTTTCCCCTTGCAGCTCCTTTCCCTGCATTCTTTGCTACCTGCAAGCTGGAGGAAAAACCCGCTGGGATTGGGGGCAGTGCAGCCCCACAGCGATCTGTTGGGCACGGAATCTGTCCTCGTGGGTGTCCTTGGTCCCCTATGGGCCACTGCTATCGGGAAAGCAGAACTCGTTAGGGCTTTTCCAGGGTCATCCCACTGAACGATGGTGAGGTCACTGCAGCTTTGCGCCGCTGCAAGGAAGAAAACACTGGAATGGAATTCCCCAAATCTGTGTCGTTTTTTAGGGATGGCGGCACGGGGTGCCTTTTTTGTGGAGGGGATGGGAGCCGAGAGACAGAAGGGCAAAGATGAGGTGTTTGGTTTTGTTTCTCCACTCAAAAGAACGCGATCTGCACAGCGCTGGGGTAACTGGGGTGCCACAGGGCGATGGAGATGAGGGGAAAAGACAGCGAAGCATCAGTGCTGCGAATGCATCTGGGGCACGATGGCGACTCCTCTGTGTGCAGGAAAAGTGGATAAATTGTACTTTTTGTGGGAAATTTGAGAGCCTCGGCTCTTCCGCTCGCTCTGCATTGGGTCCTTGGGCCTCCAGGAGCTGAATGCCAGGTTTGGGTTGGTTTGTGTGGGGTTTCTCCTGCCTTGATGTCTTCCAAGAAGGGTCTGGTGATAAATGAGGTGACTCTGGTGATAGATTTGTTTTGTCTTGTTAACCTGGATGTCTCAGTTCCTTGTTGCAAAGTGCTGGAATGTGTTCTGAGGGAAAAACACGTTGGTTTTGCAAGGTGGATCCCAATGGGAAGTGGGAAATGGTGGCTAGGTCTGGGGCTTGGGCAGGGAGGTGAGGCATCGTGGCACTGATCTAGTTCTGAACTTCAAGCCATTGGAATGAGTTTTAGGAGTGTTTGGGGCGAAAAATGAGTATCAGAGGGAGTTTTTTTGGGGGGGAAACGTTGATTTTTGCAAGGTGGATCCCAGTAGGAAGCACTTCAGGGTGGGAAATGGCGCTTAGGGTTGGCCGTGGGGTTTTGCAGAGAGCTCTTGGTTGAGTTTGTGTGTCCATCCTGGTCCAGATTGGTGGGAGTTTGGTTGGAAACACTGAATGGACCCCCAGAAAGGCAAAGAAATTGGTGTAAGCTCAGCTTTGGGGCCATGTGGATGCATAGGGAATGGGGATGGGTGCCTACATGGAATGCATTTGGGAGATCCTTGAGCGGATCCTGGCACGGCCAAAGCTCAGCACAGTTTCATCCCAATCCTTAAGCTCTCTCTTTGCTTGAAGACCTGAGTTTTGCCCCGCTGGGAGTCTTGTGGTGCTGCTCTCTGATCCTACCCCAAAATTGCATCCCACTGCCCCTCTCTGTGTGTAGGGTCTGACACAGAGCTGGAGCGCTCGGTCTGTAGGAGCCTGGAAAACTCAGCGAGGACATTGAGGAGGCCAAACCATGCACGACCTACATTTGTCTGAGATCTGGGGCTGGTGGGAAGGTGAGACCTTGAGATGCTGTCCTTGTTCCTCATTTCAAGGTATTGGGATGAGTTTTGGGGGGGGGAAACACGTTGGTTTTGCGGCACCGATCCCAACAGGAAGCGCTCCGCAGTGGGAAGCGGTGCTTTGAGTTGGCTGCGGGGCTTTGCAGGGAGCTCTGGTGGCCTCCAACCCTTCTCCCAAGCCCTTCCCAAGGCGTGTTTGCCAACGCTTTGTTTCCACGGCTGCCTTTGAACTCCGTCCAAGAAAGATAGGCGATCACAGGACGGAGCGAGCGGGCGCAGCTCACGCCGATCTCCTGCCTTCACGCCTGGGGCCGGTCCCTTCTGCCTTCCTCCAGAGACCTGAAGCCTTTGTGGAGTTTTGCTGCGTGGACGAGGAGCAACGTGGCCATTTCCCAGTGCGTTCTCCATGCTGATGGATGGAGGATTCCCTTCGTCGAGGAGCTGAGTGCGCAGTCCCGGTAACCTTGCTCGTGCCATCAGCCTCGTAGCCTGCGAGCAGTGCCAGGAAAGATGTCATGTTGTTGCTTAGCAAATAAATAACCCAACGCTGGAGTCCAAGACAACAGACAGAGCCGTAGCTGGAGCTGGGACCTGGAGTGCACTTGGTGATCCTACAGTTACGTGGCAAAAAACGCACGCGGTGTGTCCTCCAACGCAGCCTCGTGGAGGGGATCTCTCCTCAAAAAGGCTTTTGGGGTTGGTGGCCATCAGGGTGAGGGTTTGGGAGCAAGGCAGAGGTTGGGTTGTGGGGTGTCCCCATGGGGTGGGAGCTTTGTTGTGCCGTGATCCCCAAGTTGCCACCGAAAGAAAGGGATGAGAGTCCATGGGGGTGTTTTCTTGGCCCCTGTTGGACCCCAGAGCCGGAGCCCCAAAGGCAAGGGGGGGTGGGCGCTGCCACCCTTGCTGTGGGGCCGTGCAAGGAGCAGCAAGCAGCTGCTGTGCCACTCCATGGCAGCTATAAATAACGTCCCCAGGCCCGGTCCCCTGTGCCGCTGCTCGCGCTAACGGGGCCGTGGTTTAAAAATAAGCCAGGGGCAGGGCTGCGGGTTCTCCTGCTGCCGTGCAAAGTAGGACGCGGCCACGTCTGTCCCCTGCTCTGGGTGTAAGGTGGGTCTGTGCCGTGCAAAACCAGGCTTGGGCACGGGGAAAGCCTTTGGCCTTGCTCCTGTAAGCTGAGGGTGCAGCGTGTCGTGGTTTGGGGGCTGTTTTTGATTCTACCCCACGGCCCAGGCTGCTTCATCCAAGCTGCCAGATGTCCGGAAAAACTCAGCAAACAGCTCAAACCTGTTTTTTTGTTTTTTTTCTTTGATATCAGTTGGGATAAAAACTATCTGGGAGTGAATAGAGGGTATGTGGATGTGGCAGTGACCCTTTTTGTAAGGCAGGGTCAAGTTGGGGACAGAGATACCGTCACCTTTTCCCAGCCCCAGCACAATGAGCTCATGCTTCGGCGTGGGGCCACGCTTATCCTTCTCCAGCATTTGCCTCTGAGGAGGAAATTATTGTTGAGTTTACACAGTGTGTATGCTGCACCACGTACGCATTGTCATCAGGGTGCTGGATTTGATCCGTTCGATGCTTTGCAGCATTTTGAGGGGGGGGGGAAATAGTTGGTTTTGGGACATGGCGACCTTGATGTAGGAGATGTGGAGGAGCTCATCCCATGTGGGTTTGTTGCTAGGGTGGAACTGAGCTGCTGCTTCCCTTCCTCTGCTGCTGCCCCACTGCTCTGTGTCTGGTTTGTCCTCCTCGTAACTGTATTGTCGGATGCATTATTCTAGTTATGCATTATTGTAGTTATTGGAGGTGTGATTATTGTTTAGGGTTGTTTGTGTGATCAAAATCCTCCATTTTCTCGCTGTCTCCCAGAAATCACAGCCGTGTTCTTCCCCAGTTTGCACCTCCTGGTCTCCACAAATCCCTTGCAAGCAGAACCATGTGAAAATTCTCAGTTCATCTCCATCTCCCAGCTGGTGTTCCTCCCAATGGCCAATCCCTTCTTTCTCATCCCGGGATCGGTTCCACTTTCCACCCCCGTGATGGTTAGAGTCTTTCTTCACCTGAGATACTTGGAGGAGGGATCTTAACAGCATTTGGGTCCAATCTTGGTCCATCTTCCACCTTGCTGGATCACCACAACGGTGATCCTATGGGTTCCATCCACAGTGGTGACCCAGTGGGTGATGGCCACGATGGCAACCCAGTAGGTGATGGTGACCCAGTGGGTGATGGCCATGATGGTGACTCAATGGGTGACGGTTGCAATGGCAACCCCATGGGCAATGGTGACCCAATGGGTGATGGCCATGGAGTTGCCATCATGGGCAGTGGTGACCCAGTAATCAATGGCCATGGTGGTGACCCAGTGGGTGACTCAGTGAGTGATGGCCATGATGGCAACCCAGTAGGTGATGGTGACCCAGTAGTCGATGGCCATGATGGTGACCCAGTGGGCGATGGCCGTGATGGTGACTCAATGGGTGATGGTTGCAATGGCAACCCCATGGGCAATGGTGACCCAGCGGGTGATGGCCATGATGGCAACTCCATGGGCAATGGTGACCCAGTAGTCGATGGCCATGGTGGTGACCCAGTGGGTGATGATGACTCAGTGAGTGATGGCCACGATGGCAACCCAGTAGGTGATGGTGACCCAGTAGTCGATGGCCGTGATGGTGACTCAATGGGTGATGGTTGCAATGGCAACCCCATGGGCAATGGTGACCCAGTGGGTGATGGCCATGATGGCAACCCCATGGGCAGTGGTGACCCAGCGGGTGATGGCCATGATGGCAATCCAGCAGGTGGTGGTGACCCAGTAGTTGATGGCCATGGTGGTGACCCAGTGGGCGATGGCCGTGATGGTGACTTGATGGGTGACGGTTGCAATGGCAACCCCATGGGCAATGGTGACCCAATGGGTGATGGCCATGATGGCAACCCCATGGGCAATGGTGACCCAGCGGGTGATGGCCGTGATGGTGACTCAATGGGTGATGGTTGCGATGGCAACCCCATGGGTAATGGTGACCCAGTGGGTGATGGCCATGATGGCAACCCAGCAGATGATGGTGACCCAGTAGTTGATGGCCATGGTGGTGACCCAGTGGGTGATGCATGCAATGGCAACCCCATGGGCAATGGTGACCCAGTGGGTGATGGCCATGATGGCAACTCCATGGGCAATGGTGACCCAGTGGGTGATGGCCATGATGGCAACTCAGTAGATGATGGTGACCCAGTAGTCGATGGCTGTGATGGTTACCCAGTGGTGATGATGATGGCCCAGTGGGTGATGGTTGCGTTGGCGACCCCATGGGCTCTGTCCATGATGGCAACCCAGCGGGCGCTTGCTGTGATAATGCACCTCAAATACTGTGTTAAGTGTGGGCTCCTCACTTCAAGAAAGGCACTGTGGCCTTGGAGTGCGTCCAGAGAAGGGCAGTGAAGCTGTGAGGGTTCTGAAAAACCAGTCTGATGGGTAACGACTGAAGGAACTGGGATTGTTCCATCTGGAGAGGAGGTTCTGACTGAACATTGGGAAAAATCTCTTCTCCAAAAGAGTGTTCAGGCATTGTCACAGGCTGCCCAGGGCAGTGGCGGTGTCACCACTGCTGGAGAACCGTGGCCGTGGGGCATGGAAGGACGTGGTGGCAGTGGGTTGACTTGATGACCTTCAAGTTCTTTTCCAACCTTAATGATTCTATGGTTCTGTAACCCAGCGGTGCTCACTGGTACAACCCAACACTTAGCATCCTTGAGAGCTCGTCCCCCAGCCAAGGCCCAGTCCAGCTCGTTGGCATAGCTGTGTGACAGTGGGATTAACGAGCATCCCCAGCTCCTGGCTGCAATCGGAGAGGACAGCTTGTTAAAGGCTGACAGTAGCAAACAGTGAGAGGCTGATCCCGATGGCGAGAGGCTGATCCCCGCTGATCCCAACTGAGGGCTTTCCATGGCATTATAGCATCCAAAAATCCCTTTAGATCTCCTCACGCTGCCAATACAGCGAATAGACAAGAGCTGAGCTCAGGACTCGCTGTTGTCACTTTTTAGTTGATTGATGATTCAGTTGATTTAGCAGTGGTGAAGCCACCGCGTGCCGGCAGACAGAGGGAAAAAGTGGATCAGGGTGTGGGGTTCAGGGTTTGGAGAAAGGAGACAGCGATGGGAATTGGGAATTGTGTTCATGGCTGGTGAAACAGGGCCACTTTGATGGGAGCTGCGCGCGTGCCGAGGTCTGCTGGAAGCTGGAATAGGGATGGATCCAAACGAGAGGAGCTTGCAAAAGATTCTGGATGTCTTTCAAGCAGCCTGGAGAGAAACAATCCTTTCATTCGGCGCTGGACTCGTCCTCTGCTGATGAGGAAAGTTTCGGCCGCCCGCCCCATAAATCTTGCTTAAAGCTGGATGGAGCAGCGAGGGGTTGAGAGAATGGATTTGCTCAGGGCCCTGATAAGGAGAGGGTGGGGGAAAGGTTTTCAGCAGCTGGGAATGGCCTCTGAAAAGGTGAAAGGGCTGAAAGGAGACCGTGTGCCTGCAGGCAGCGCTCGTTCGCACTTGGCTTTTGTTTTTCAAACAAAGCTCTGCGATGGGAGAAATGCAGGTGTGGAAACACCTCGGGGAGAAGAGCCCCGGGGCGTCCATGGGGTAAAAGAATGGGGTTTGGGGGAGTTTTGGGACTTGGGGTTGCATTGCTAGGTTGAATGGGATTGGTGCTGTCACCATCAGAGTGCAGCAGAGGAAGGAGCATCTTCCTCCTGCTTTCTTATCCAGCCCTGGGACCGGGCTGCTGAGAGCCCCGAAACCACCGAACTCAAACTCTTGTAAGCTTTGGACACCTGGACGCAGCCTGCAGCCTTTGTCAGCAGCCATTTTGGGCTTCAAATCATGGATTTTCACGTTTTAAACAGCACTGCGGTCAGGAGAGCAGAGTTGGGTCGCCATTGGGTCACCGTCACCCGTTGGGTCGCTGTTGTGGCAAGACTCCAGCAAGGTGAAAGATGAACCAAACGGGACCCAAAAGCTGCTCAGGATCCTCCTCCAACTGAGCGTCCCATGGGGTGGTGAACCCGAAACACAGCGGGGTGGAAAACGGGACCGGGGTGAGAAAGAAGAGATTGGCCCTGGAGGAGGGGGAAATGGAGACAAGATGGGAATATTTGCAGGGCGCAGAGCTTGGGATTTGCTTGGGAGGTTTTGGGGGGCACCAGCTGCAAAGTGGGGAAGGAACACAGTTGTGTTTTGGACGGCAGCAGGAAAACAGAGGGTTTTGACCACAGGAACAGCCCCGAATGATAATCACACCTCCGGTAATTAGAATACAGCTGACAACTCCAACGAGCCCTTGGACTCCATCCGGTGGATTTTCCCCACTTCGAACAGGAGAAAACCCAAAGGAAACCCCAAAGCGAACGCGTGTCCTCTGCCTCTGCGTGCTGGGAGGGGAGAGCAGCGCAGTGTCGGGTTCCGCACGGCCGTGCCAAGCCAAACACGCCACGCTGCTCGGCGCCTCGCGGCACCAACCGCTGCTCCCCGCGCTCACACCTGTTTCAGTTTCGATTAACGCGTTTGCAAGCAGAAAAACCCCTCCAGAGCGTTCCCAGCTCCCCCCGAGGGCTCCTGGCCGTGCCAAGCGGTGCGTTTTGGGGAGAAACGGGAGCTTTTTCCGCCTGGGTTGGATTCCAGCAGGGAGCAGGAGCCTGCGGAGCGCGCTCGGGTTGCTGACAAGGGCTTGGCTTTGCTCTGCTGCTCGGTGGCGCTTTGCAGAGCCGGCTGTGCACTGCAGGTTGCAAACTGTGGTTGAGTTGGGGTTTTTTTCTTGGTTTTTTTTTTTTTTTTTTTTCTTGGTTTGTTTTCACCCCTCTCCTCCCCCTCCCCCCCCCCCAACTCTATGAGTGACTCGTGACTTCCATGCAGTCACTGAGGTCTTCTACCGTGCAGCTTGTGAGCTTCCAGGAGCCTTTTCCCTTCAGCTCATCCTAATTTCTTGGCTCTTTTGGGACTCCCCATCCTCTCTCACTGCAGCAGCGATGCAGAACCCCAGGGTGATGCAGGATTATCACCCCGGTGCTGGGACGGCATTCGGCTCTTCCTCCTGGCTGGCAGCACCTCCTCCTCTTTTCTCTGGCTCTGTTCCTTGTCAGATTGACCCCCTTCTTGGAAGAGAACCCCCACTGGTTCTGCCTTCTCTCTGACCTACGAGGGTTGGAGGGACCTGGGATGAGGTTGAGGTTGTGGTGTGCCTGTAGGACCCACAAATGCTGCCCTTCCTCCCTGCAGGGGCTTTTTCCCGGTGGAATGAGCTGCTGCATTCCCTGCTTTACCTTCTTCCTCTTGCTGGATTTGGCCCCGGCTCCACTTGGGGTTGAGTGCCGCTCATCCCCCCAGGGGAGGCATCCCAGTGCCACGATGGGCTGGGTGCCCACATCCCCACCTCACCCCCCCACATCCCCATGGGGCTCAGCCTCACTCAGCAGCATCGCTGCTTCTCCCCAGTCCAGATGTTCTCTCGAGCTCTGCGAGATCGCAGCGGATCCCAAAAACATCCCAGGCAGCTCCGACAGCACTGTGCCAGCGCTTCCTACAGCTCCGTCCTTCGGCAGCACTGCTTTATTTTAGCTTAGCTCAGTTGTTTTCTGTTTGTTTGCTTCCAGCTTGCTGTTGTGAGAATTAGCTTTGGTGTCTATGGGTGACGACTGTTCCTCCCGCGCTCTCAGAGGGCGATGAGTTTGCGCCGTCCTGCAGGTCCCCCTTTTGGAAGGTTGGTGGATCTGAGCTGGAAGAGAAGATGTTTTCACGAGCGTAGATGGATGCCAGGGTTCTGAGCTTGCTCCAGATCCTTTCCAGAAGGGTTTGAGTAGGATTTCTGTCCTGATGCAACGTGTTCTGATCTGTCCAGACCAGCTGCAACGCTCTCCGGAGCCGCTGGATGTTGCGTGCCCAGGCACAGCCGAGCTCGATGCAGACCTTGGGCCCACGTTTCGATTTATTTGAGTTAAGCCTGGGCGTGAGACAGTGATGGCAGAAAATCCTACGAAGCCAAAAGGGAGCGTCTGGTGGAGAGATGCAGCAACAACCCCTTTGGGGACTGAGAGCTGGAGGGGTTGGGACCCTCGCGGTGCCATGGGAGCGGGGTGGGTGGGAGCAGCCCCACAGCTGAGATGGAGCGTTCTGGAGCCGGGGTGAGCTCGGCTGCTGAGTCAGCACATCCAGCGCCCTCCCCTCTCACTGTGCCGTTCCCCACCTCCTGCAGCCCTCCGCAGACCACTTCCTGAGCAGGCATTGCCTTTGTAACCGCTCGGGGGGGAGCCTGTTGTGGCATGGGGACAGAACGACCCGTGCGAGAGACGCGCACGTGGTGGGAGCCGGTGTGAGCTGTCGGGGCGTCCAGGTAAGGGGAAAAGCACATCTGTGTGTGTGGGGTGCAGGCGGTGCACGGGACGCTTGGATGGGAGCATGGTTCCCCACTGCGTGGCTCAGTGCACACAGGGTGGAAACGTGCAGGCTTGGTTTTAGGGGAAGTGAGAGCTGGGGGGAGGCTGGTGCTCACCCTGAAGCCCCTTCTGTTGGAGTGGTTTTCAAGGTTTCCTCGTGGCCGTGGATGTGGCCATTGCCAAGCATTGCTGGTGGATGGGGAATGCGGGATGGCTGTGGTCTTGTCTCCATGGTGTTGTAATTCAGGGTGGCTTTGCTCTGGACGCCATCTGTTCTCCATGGTTTCGTTCTGTGTCGGGGTTCATCCTTGTTCTGTGGCCGTTAGTTGTGAGTATTTGCATCTCTTCTCGACTTTAAAGCATTTCAGTGGTGCCTGGAGGTCCTCATCTCTGGGATTCCTCACGGTGCCAGTTCCTCTTGCCACAAGGTCTCACCTCGGTGGGACCAGGCCATTGTGCTTGTTGTGATGTTCCCTCATAGCCATGGGGTTTCCCAAAGCTCAGTGGGGCGGCACAGTGACCCATCAGCCAGGCAGACCTGCTCCTCTTCACTTCTCTTTTGGATGGTGCTCCTGCGACTCACGTGTCTTCCCAAGCCCTGAGTGTGGAGGGAGGGAATAGAGGGGATAGAAATTTTAAGGGGTAGAAATAGGATTTGACACTTTTGCTCCTCAAAGCAGGCTTGGGCCAAGGGCTCGCTGAGTCTTTGAGAAGGGTGAGAGACTTGGAGCTCTCAGCAGCAGTCGAGTTGGGCAGCTTTTGTGCCTCGATGCCTTTTTGGGTGTGGAGAATTGAGCTGGGCAGCTTTGAGCCTCATTGCTTGTTTTGGGGAGAGTTGAGTTGGGTGCCAAAGCCAAGAGCAGGTTGCTTGTTTGGTTCAGCTGGGACAGTCTCCAAGAATGGATGTTTCACGCGTGGTTTCAGCAGGGTGGGTGGCTGTTGACCAGTTGGAGCTGGTCTGTTGGGTCGCATAAATTCATAGAAATGCTATAATTTCACGCTGCATTTATCTCGTCTGTACGACCCTTCATCTCGCTTTGGGTCATCTCCAGATCCGTGAAGCAGCTCAAGGAGCCAAAGGGACCAAGTACGGATGGTTCTGCTCCTACTGCAGCTCGCCGTAGCCTGAAAGAGTGGATTGGGCACTGTCTGATGGATGGCAGCAACCAGAAACATGGGATCCTTTGGTTTGTTAGTTCTGAGCCGCATTTGGAATGCTGTGGTTTGGGCTCTTTGCAGCGATTTTTTTTCTGCTTGTGGAGCAGAAATATCAGTGCTTTGGATGCTGGTTGCTCAACCCTTGGGTTTTCCAGCTTGATTTCCAGCTCTGCATCTGCAGCACAAACGGAACACGTAAATGTGACTCGCAGCCCCGTCCCCAGCTCCGTCAGCAGCCGGCCAAGCTCGAGTCAGATGAGACGCGATGTGCTGCCAGCACGCCGGGCTTTGAAGAGCTCCTGTCCTCAAGGTCACCTGCCTGGGGGCTTAGGAGTGTCCTTAAATACAGCCCTGAGCTGCCATCGTGCAGAAAGAGAAAGAAACGCATCCCGTTTCCGTCTGCGGACGGCCGGGATCTTTCACCAGTGCCGGAGGAGGAAAGCTGACCCCAAACACATCCGTCTTCAGGAGGAAATGTGAAATTCACGGCTCTGCCCAAGTCTTCTCGCCAGCTCATCTGTATTCATAGCGTGAGCAGAATCTCCTGCTTGCCTCTGGCAAAGCCACAGCAAAGGGACGTTGAGCACGATGGTCTTGCCCTGCCCTGGGGAGCGTTTGGATGTGCATGCGTGACACAGTGGGATGATTCCTGATGGAGAGAAGCGATGCCACGCTCTTGGGATGGAGCAGAATTTGCTCTGAGGCAGGATTTGGAGCGGGAATACCATGAGGGATATTGAGGATTGACGCTGTGCTCTTGCGATGGAGAGTAGTCCGCCCAACTTGGAGATTTGGGGTAGAAAGGCCATCAAGGAGCTTAAGGAGCAATACCATTCTCTTGGGATGGAGGAGTGCTGTGCCCTGCTTCGAGATTTGGAGCAGGAATACCATTGAGGATCTTGAGGAGCAATGCTGTGTCCTTTTGGTGGAGAACAGTCTACCCTAGTTGGGGATTGGGGGCAGAAACACCGTTGAAGAGTTTGAGCAGCAGTGCCATCCTCTGGGGATGGAGAAGTGATCTGCCCTACTTGGAGAGCTGGAGCAGCAATGTCATCAGAAGGTCTTGGTTTGGGTTTGCAGGACACCAGGCTGCTCCTTCGGGTGCCCTCAGTGGAAGGGGGGTGTTGGGGTGCAAGCTTTCTCCTCTTGCAAAAGGGAAGGGCTCTGCATTCGTGTAGGAACTGCAGCTCCTATTAATGGTGAGTCGGGAGAAGAGCTGTTACACCCTTTCCCCTTTTTTGCGTGTGTGTGTGTGTGGAGTTGCTTTGTTTTGCTTCTCAGCCCAAGGCCACGCATTCCTTGCACGGGAACCTCGTTGCTCTAGTTTGGAAAGAAAAACACAAACCTGTGCCATCCAAAGCGGCAGCAATGCCTGCTGTTGGGGCGGTGGCACGGGGCTGCAGTGTTTTCCATGGGGCTGCAGTGTTTTCCATGGGGCTGCAGTGTTTTCCATGGGGCTGCAGTGTTTTCCATGGGGCTGCAGTGTTTTCCCACCGCTGTGCCGCACCGTCTGCTGTTTTTCTGGCACCGTGGGTCACTGCTGCGTGTTTGGACTCCAGAAAGCCACGCGTCAAGCCAAAGATTTGTGGTTTTTCTTCCAGGCTATTTACAACACGCAGAAGCTGCCGGTGCCAATGAGAGTCTTCCAGCACCATTTGCTCTCAAATTAAACGCCCAAGATGAAAGCTTCATCCTGAGCAGGAGCTACTCTTTAATTCCAGGGCTAACTCATGCCTTGCAACATCCTGCATTACACAGGAGATGATGCAAGACCTCACCCCTTGCCTAACCCTTGCTTATAGCCTACTCACTTGCCTCATATCCCCCTGCTCAATTGGCAGTAGAGGAACTAAAATACCTCTTTTTGCCCTGTTTAGATGGCTGGAGGAAAAAAAGAAAAAGAAACACAACAAAACACCACAGGTTGGTTGGTTGCAGGGTTTTTGGAGGTGGTCAGCTTGTTTGGGAGGCTCTTGGAAACTTCCAGCTTGGTCCAAAAAGTAGTATTGCAAATTCTGGTCCAATTTGCTTGATTTCTTCTGTTTTGGGGAGAGTCTGGTTTTGGTCTGCACCAAGTATTCACCCTCAGGAAGAGCCCAGTTGATCGGGAGGGCTGAAGGCTGGGCTGAACCTCCCTCCCTCCCCATTCCATATTGCTGAGATACAGGGTGCAGACGGGCTTTGGAGGTCAGGTAGGCATCCTCCCTGCCATCCTGGAGGGTTGTGTGGTGGAGGGGAATCCTTCCAGCGCGTGCAGATGATGGACCTTATACAGATCGACAGCTTCTGAAGTTTAGGAAATAATGTTTTTATGGATTTCCTTTAAATCCTCACTCCTGCAGGCTCCTCTGGGCTGTTGCTTAAGACCTCTTTGGGAGCTGTGTATGAGACCTCAAGGAAAATATCATTTCTTGGTTGAACTCCAAAGCATCTCATCATTTCTAGCTGGTGTAGAGCTGAGGGAAACCGCCATCCAAAAGACATCTTTGCTTTGAACCCTGAGCTTAGGCTATGGCCACCTTCAGAATTGTTTGAGTTGTTCAAGCTGCATGCGGTCGAGTTTTGAGCGTCTTCAGGGATGGAGATATCTTCATCCCACAGCTGGGCCGTGGGAAGAGTTTCCTGTGTTGTGGCTTTCTTTTCTTTTCACTGTGCATGTCCAGGAGGGGTTTGGCTCCATCTTCACACCCTCCAGTTAGTGGCTGTAGGCAGCACCTTCCTGCCCTCACCTGGAAGCTGAACACTCCCAGTTTTCCCCTGTTTGTCTCCATTTATTGAGTCCTCCTGTCACCCATGGCTGGGGGCCTTTGCTGGACTTAGTTTTTTGGACGTTGGATCCACCAACATCACTGCAAGGGCAACACTATTTGAAGAAAAAAGGATCCCAGGGTGGGAAGAGCCTTTTGGTGAGCCTTTGGATCCCGTAAGGAAGACCTTCTTGGAGATCCTTTGGGTAGGAAGGATCCAAGGATCCCATAGAAAAGAATCCTTGGAGACCCTTTGGGTAGAAGGGATCCTGTAGAGAAGAGCCCTTGGAGACCCTCTGGGGAGGAAGGATCCGACACTTGGATGTGGAAAAGCACTTTGCAGTGTGTCCTTGTGCTGCTGGGTGGTGGTGGTGACGGTTTAGGTGAAGCCGTGCCTTGTGAGCATGCTGTTAAACCTCTGCTTATCAACACTGCCTGCAGTGACCTTGGTGAAACGGAGCGCTTTTGGCCTGAATGGTGATGTCATTATTACTCAATTCGTGACCTTTGAAATGAGTTTTGCGAGTAACCTTTGCTGAATGCATCTGGGAGTGGGTTCAGCGTGTGTAGGAGAGCTCCTGGTCCCGGTGTAACCGTTCCACACTGGGAACAGTGCTGGTTTCCCTTATCTCTGCCCTTTGTGTGTGTTTTGGCTGCTGCAAGCTCACGTGTTTGCTTGATGTTCGAAAGCGTCTCAGTGTCTTGGCGGCCCTCATTCTCGGTGTAGAGGAAAAACCATAGAACTGTAGAATTTTACGAGGTGGGAGGGACCCATAGGATCATCAAGTCCAACTCCCCGCTCAACATGAGAGCTCCCAAAGCCCCAACCCTGAGCGTGGTGTCAGTCTCCTCTCAGCTAAACAAACCAAGTGGCCTGGGGCTGCTCCTCGTCATGCCCTCTAGACCCAACGCCGTCTTCGTGCCCTCCCCTGGATGCCCTCTGACGGTTCCGTGTCCTTTTTATGTAGTGGATCCATCGGATGAGAGTGGTTGACCTTGTGGCTGCCGCGTTGCTCTCCTGGGAGAAGCTGCAGTTGCGCTCCCGTGGTCGGAGGAGCAGCTCTCACTGGATTACCATAGAGGGTAAACGTGAGCTTGCTAAGTCCAAGACATTAAACTCCCTCATCTCTCGCTGTTTCCAAGAAACCAGGATTTGCAGGGAGCGCAGTTACGTGCTCATCAGGAGGAAGATAAATCACGGCGTGTTTTCCTCTAAAGGAGACAGCTGCTAAAAATAGGAGCCACGCTGGAGCTCTGCGGAACAAAGAGCCCCTGGAAGGCTCCTGCCCGTCCCTTCACCCGACCGTCCCCTCCGTCAGCTTCCCTTCTCCTCACGGTCGCTTTCGGTTTGATTCTTTTTGGAAGCGTTTTACAGTCTGCCCGTTCGGGAGGGTTTTCCCATCCCTTCCCCCACGTGCCTGGCCGGGATGGTCAGTGACTCAGGCTTTCCTGAATGAACACTATTCGTCCCCCGTGACCTCACAGCTTGGCCGTGCATCCCAACGGGCTTTTCCAAAATGCTTCTGAAGCCAAAAAAAAACCTGAGCTGCTGGAGTTCAAGGCCACCTCTCTGCGTCCTCTCGTTGTGCCGATAAAGGATCGCCACGGTGGCCCCATCCAGGTGAAAGACCTCAAAACCCATCATCTCCTTCCAAGAGATCCTCGCTTTAAGCTTCTCATCTCTTGCATGCTTCGCTTGAGATGTTAGGGTGGAAAACCGGCGATGGCTTTTCACGTTCCTGTGCCTTGCCTCCTTCATCTCCATAATGGTGGTCCCAAATTCCTTGGGCCATTGCGCTCGACTTCTGGCACATAAACAGCAATCTGCGAAGCAAACATGATCTACAAGTGGCTGCATCAGTCAGGGAAGGGATGGAGGTCAGCTACATTCATAAGAACCATAGAATATCCTGAGTTGGAAGGGGCCCATTGGGATCATCCAGTCCAACTCTTGGCTCTGTAGCTGCAGTGTGCGCACGGCTCTTGTGCCCAGTCCTCTCTCTGCTTGCAGTCTTGTCCAGGCGGGATCCACGCATCCTTCTTGGACACCGATAAAAATTTTCCCACTTCTTCAGGGCTGCTCCTGGTCCATCTGAGCCCAGTAGAGCTCAGCAGGATTCACCCGTGCGTTGTCAGCCCCCAAGCAGGGTTGGAGATGTGTGGTCAGCACCACCAAGCCCAGAATGATGCTCAGCTGTGCACCCAGAGAAACCAGAGCCCATGGGATGCCGTCTGCTTTGCAGAGTGGACAAAACCAACCCCTCCAGGTTGGCAGGAGCGCGGCTGGAGCCGTGCACATCTCCCCTCTCGCCTGCTTAGTTGCAGGAACGATTATCCACCAAATACTTTTGCGCGGGATTAAACCCTCTTAAGTGTGGCTCAGCAATCCTCCCGTAATCCGGACCCGGCCGTAGCAGGACAGGGCAGCAGGAGCAGAAGGGGTTGATCTGCTGGGAAAGCTTTTTCTTTCCGACACCCAAATCACGTTGATTGCAAATTGCGCTGCAGGAGCCTCACTTGGGCACTGACCTTGGAGCTTTCCTCTCTGTTGCAGATGAGCCTGATCCTGCCCTCTCCGGTGCTGTCCCAGCCCCAGCTCACAGGACCGAACTCGGGTAAGTGCCCTGGGGATGTTGCAGAGCATCTCCCCTTGCTAACAGCACAAAACCCCCAAATTTCTGCTTGGCTGTCCCCAAAGAGGGTCGTCCCGACCACCAGGCCAGCGCCATTCCCTTTCTCCAACGCACCGTTGGTTGTTCCCACGTAGCTTCATTTCACCACTTCCCACCACGACCCCTTTCTTCTGCCCGTCCCACTTCGCCCCTTGGAGCACCTCAGTTCTGCTTTGCTCTCTTGGGGCCATCCCTGGTGCAGGGGGAAGAGGCGGCTGCTGAGATGGGCGTCCCCAAGCTCCTTGGGGTGTCCCTAACACCTCTGAGCACGCTGGAGAAAGCAGATTGAGTGGTGGCAGCCCGAGGCTCCTTATGGGAATCGCTCTCCCTCAGCTTTCGCTCGGTGACACAGCCCATGCCTGGCACGTTTTAATGGGTTTATTTTAGTATCTGCTGTTGAATGATCCTTCCTGGGCCAGCGGTTTCCTTAGCGAGTTATTTTTAATCACGTTTGTGGTGCATATGGGAATCGCATTTCCCTGCTACCACACTGCAGACGATGGAGAGCCCGTCCTCTCAATTTCTCTGTGCGTTTACGCAAAAGAAAAGAGGATAGGGAAAGATTCGGAGCCGGGAAGGCAAGTGCAGGAGCTGGTTTGCCCCTGAATTCTGCGTGTTAGGAAATAGGTTTAAAAATGATGAGAAATGCATGGAACTGTAAGCCCTGCTGTCCCTAACAAAGAAAGATGCTTTGTTCTCCTGGCAGCCTGACCTGTGAGATAGTGTTCTGCTGGCCTGGAGCAGCCCCTTGCACAGCATCTTGAGTCCTTGGGCTCTTTGGGGCTCGGGGTTTCTTCCCTTGGGAGTGGTTTCAGCAGAGCACCAGGACGTGGTGCTCTTGGCCGCTCATCCCTTCCATCAGCATGGTGTGGATGGGAGTTTGTGGCACCCTTAGCTCCTCTGTCTTCCCATCTCTGCCCCAAGCCTTGGGCCGCGGGTTAGGGTCTGCTTGCACCTTCCAGACCCCACTAAGCTGCCAATGGAGATCTCCTCTTCCTCCTGTGTGGGCCCTGTTGGTGTTGGGCCTTCTGTTCTGGTTGAGATTTGGGTCACGACTGCTCTCTGGGCGCATCTGCATTGCTCGGACTCTCTTCAGAATCCTGAATATGGTCATCAGGTGCTTTTGGATTTCTTGGTTTCCCTAGCGAGCCTCCCACCACCCTTGCAGAAGGGCTGGATGCTCTGTCTCGCTGTGCAGATGTCTCCAATCCCTTGGGGCATCCTGAAGAACATCGCGTACCTTCGTTGCACCTTTGCAGTCCCCTTTTTTTTCACATGGAGGAAAAAGCTTCCAAGCCCAAAGATTGGACTTCAGAAGCCATTTGGTTTGCCCATGGGCATGCTCTCCAGAACCCAGCACCTCTTTGCTGTGGTGGTGGTGTCAACAGCACCACCTGGTTGGCCTTGTGCCACCCAGTCCACCAGTAGAGTTGCCCCACGGAGACTTGTTTTCCAGCTGCTTGATGGGATCTTGCTAACTTTGGGGTCCTGCTGAGGGTTTGGGGGAGGAACCAACTCAATCCGGTGTGATTTGAGGGTATCTGCAACAGGGAGGAAAGATGGAGGATGGTCAGCGTTCCCCCCCCTGTGCTGCAGAAAGAGACTTGCACTTCATGATGGGAACAAGTTGTCCTTTGGTCCCACAGGCCTTTGGTGTGGTCCACATTGGCACGTCAGTCCTGTTTTTATGCAGCTCACTGTCCTGCTCTTTGACTTGTTAGCACCACGCATCACCGTTGGGTAAAAGGCCAACGGCCAATGGAGGGGGGGTGGGACGAGTGGTCTTTGAGCGCGTTTTGTTTTTCCCTTTGGTCCTAAATCCTTGATGTTTGGGGCGGTACAGGAGAAACATCGCTGTTAACCAGCCGTTAACTGTCCGAACTTCTTTTGCAGCTCCAAGACCGAGGAGCATTTAGAGTTCCAGAAGGCTTTGTACAGAGCAGACGCCAGGAGCTCCCTGGAGCTGCGTGCCATGACGGTGTCCGGCAGCGTGCCCTGGGACACCTCCGCCCTGGAGACGCGAGCAGGCGATGGCAGAGAAGAAAGCACTTTAGAGAGACTCTCTAGCTTGAAGGACTCAAAGGATGTGTCGACATTCCCTGGGGATCCCCAGGTTGTAAATACGGTGCGGGTGGATCCTGAGGACCTGGAGAGTGACGCCGAGGAGCTGGGTGCTGGCATGGCGGCAGCCGGGATACCCAACCCTTGCGCGGGGCCACCGGTGGGGGGTGGGGAGGAGAAATACCTTAAACCTGAACCAAAGCAACTTGAAGGCGTCGGCAAAGAGCACTTAGAGAAAAGCAGGAGGGGGACACAGAGGGTCGACTGGATTTCACGACCCAACAGAAGCCCAAGTCCTCACTACAAAGACGTGAGCAAGCCGACGGATGTAGCAACCAACGTACCCTTCCGGGGACAGGCTGTGCGTGAAGTGCCTCCTCCGCTGACTCCGACGGTGTTCAGGAAGTCTCTGAACCCTGTCCTCAGCAAGTCCAAAACTCTGGAGACCCCCTCGTCCCATAGGAGGGGGCTGGGGGTCGACTCGGACGCAGGTGAGATGGGTGCGCTCAGCGCAGCTGAGTGGACCATCCCAAAGCCAGCTCTGCAGCTCAGCACCGACCTCGCCATCGGCAAGCAGTCGTGGACGGTGAATTCTGAGGATTCGGTGGAGAGGATCCCACTGATGTCCCTGGAGCCCACTCCCTGCAGCTCCTATGATGTGGAGATGAGGCCCTATGTGTGCAGCGTGCTGGTGGAGGAGCAGGGCAAAGAGGAGCTGGGTCCTGAGGAGGATCCCACGGTGTACACGTGCATCGAGTGCAGCATCTACTTCAAGAAGAAGGAGCACCTGATGGATCACATGCTCCAGCACAACCGCGGACCAGGGAGGGACCAAGATGGGGATGCTCTCGGAGGGCAGTGCCAGTTCTGCTGCAATGAGTGCGGGTGGGCCTTCGGGGACCTCGCGTCCCTGGAGCAGCACAAAAGGCTCCACCAGGAATCCAGGGAAAAAATCATCGAGGAGATCCAGAAGCTGAACGAGTTCCCGGATGAAGGTCGGGAAGCCCGGCTGCAGTGCCCCAAGTGCGTCTTTGGCACCAACTCCTCCAAGATCTTCGTGCAGCACGCCAAGATGCACGTCAAGGAGAGGAAGGACCAAGGAGCGAAGAGCCTGAATCTCTACGGGAGCGGAGAGCTGCAGGATAGCCCCGTGCACAGCATGTACAAACACTTCAAACCCAACGAGCACCTGGCCCTGCAAGTGCAGGCGCCTCCGCACGGCAAAGGGCTCAGCACCTGCGTGCTCTGCAGCTTCCCGGCACCCAACGAGAACATCCTCAAAGAGCACATGAAATACGCCCATTCCCACCTCTCCTGGGATGCAGAGGTGTACGAGGAAGATCCCAACCAACCGGGAACCAGCAGGGATGCCTACAGCCCCGCCAGGACAGGCTGCTTTGCAGAGACTGATTATTTTGGCAAAGCAGAACAGCTCTTCCCTCCGCCCCACCGAGAAAGCGCGTCGCATTACGACGTGCACAGTTTCACCGTCGATCACCCAAGACTCAACAAAAGCAACGGGGGCAGCAAAAAGGACTACGTGACGTCGGGGTTCCATGCCAGGAAAGCGGCCCCGTACGCTGCCCGCCACAAAAACCTGGGGCTCTCCTCCACAAAGGCTTATTCGCAGTTTGCTCTGCAGCACCTGAAAAAAAAAACAGCAGCTCAGCAGCTCGAAGCCGAAGGCGATGGTCTGAGGAGTCACTCAGCTGGACTGGAGGAGGTCAGGCACAAATGGATGTTTATCAACGAGGTGGGGGGCGTGGAAGGGGAGTTCTCCATGGCCGCAGACACGGATTTGATGGAGCACAGAGTCACCAAACCCGTCACCATCCCTCAAGCTGCTTTGGACCTCAAGAGGACGTACAGAGACACGCTGAGAGCCACGGACCCTTCGATTGCCTCCGAAGAGCAGCAGCAGCAGCTGCGGATGATGGTGCCCATCGTTCTGCTGGAGGAGGTCAACCCACACCCCAAAGCAAAGAAACGGCCCCGGGCAAAGCCCTACAAGAAGAAAACAGCATTCCCATCGCGGGAGTTCATGATGGAAGAGCCTCTTCCCTTGGATGTGCTCCTGTTGGACTCTCCTTTAGAGTTTGATGACTTTTTGGACTCCGACTCGCCCATGTTGAAAAACGAGGAGAGGAAGTGCCCGTACTGCCCGGATCGGTTCCACAACGGCATTGGGCTGGCGAACCACGTGCGGGGCCACCTCAATCGTGTTGGGGTGAGCTACAACGTCCGGCATTTCATCTCGGCGGAAGAAGTGAAAGCTATTGAGCAAAAATTTTCCTTCCAAAAGAAGAAGAAAAAAGGTAGTATGTATTCAATTTGCCGTGCTTTCTATTTTCTTGCTTTAATTGGTGGGGTTTAGAAACCCCCCCCCCCCCCCAGACTACGGGTACGTATGGTGCCGTGGCCAGCCTTGATGGCTATGGTGTGTCTCATGGCTCTTTGGGGTCTAACAGCCCCCTCCCAGAGGCTCGATCCAAACTTTTACCCACTGATTCTGTCCTTCTTTCCTCAGTTGCAAACTTTGACCCGAGCACGTTCAGCCTGATGCGATGCGAGTTCTGCGGGGCCGGCTTCGACACACGCGCCGGGCTCTCCAGCCACGCCAGGGCCCACCTGAGAGACTTTGGTATTACCAACTGGGAGCTCACCATCTCGCCCATCAACATCCTCAAGGAGCTGTTGGCCAACTCGGCGGAGTACCCCATGCTGCAGGCGGCGGTGGGAGCGGAGCCCTCATCCCCGGGCCGAGAGCCGCACGGCTTTGTGCCCCGCAAGAGCATGACCCCCATCTCCGAGTGCAGCATTCCACGCTCTCCTCTGTCCCCATTCCCCCCATCCTGGGGAGATGAGTCCTTGCAGTCCTACAGAGACGGTGAGTGAAGCCACAGACCCTTTTGCTGGCCAACTCCTCGTGAGCCTTGGTGCAGGGGACGGATTGCTTGGTGGAACCCGGTGTTGATTTGTGCATCTTTGTCGTTGTCGTCGTGCTGGGTGAAGTCTGGGGCGGGTGAAGGTGTGGTGATGAAATACCTCAAGCTGTGGATGGAGGGGTTGCCTCCTGCTTGGGTAGCAGCTGTGCTTAAGGAAATGATTTCTGTCAGCGAAACTCATAAACCCAGAATGCGCATTGGGGTGTTTGAGGCAGAGGAGTGTGCGTTGGGATATTTGGGACAGAGAAGTGGGTGTTGGGTGTTGGGGCCGAGTGTGGCCACCCTGCTCTTTACCCACGTAGAAGGTGCTGTGTTCACCCCTTGGCTGCTCGTTTTTTTCTAGATGTTGTTCTCCCAAGGGGAGGTTGAGGTTTGACCTTTGGGTCTTAGTGAGGCCCTTCCATCAGCAGAGCCCCCAGAGCACAGCACTGGGTTCAGAGCAATGGCTCTTCCCAAAAAGCTTTCAAACTTCCCCCAAAAAGCTGACGTGGCACAAAATCTTTGCAACAGCAGCGTTCTCCCAAAGACTGGAAACTTGCTCGCGCGCTGCAAGGAAGTGGCGTTGGGTGCTCCATCACCTTGTTGAAGTCCTACTTGTGGAGGTTGCGCTTCTCACTGCAGGGATCCATCTGTCTTTAACTGAAATATCATAAAGCTTGTAATCCCTGCTCTCCATAATGAATGCAGATGAGCACAGCCAATGCCAGCTCTTAATTCTTAGCTTGAAAGAGCTGGAAGACAAAGAGCTCCAAGCCCAGGGCAGGGGCTGATGCCAAGGAGGGAGCTGAGCGGGGTTCCTGCTGCCAGTGGCTGATGCTCCTATTGTCTGGGGCAACCATTCAGAAATTCCTAGGTGCATGGTGCCCAAAATTCACATGAGGCATTGTGGATAGTGCTTGAAAGCTCAGAGTCTGGTAGGGATGAGTGTTGGGAGGTGTCACGGCGAAGGACCACAGCCACCTTCTGCTCGTGAGGGGGAGGTTGAAGCAGTTCTGAACATAGTGAACTGGTATCAGATGTCCCCAGTATTAAATTTAAGGGGAAAAAAAAGAGGGAAAAAAAAAGGATTTGTCTTGAGAAAAGAGATGTGTGTTGAGCTGTTGAGCTAGGATTTTGCCTATGGGTTCGGCCAGCAGTGCTCAGCTTTTTGGTGTGTGATGGTGGGAGCATCTCCCACCCCATCCCGTCTCCATCTCAGGTTGCAGAGCGGCAGTGGGCCGGAACCCAAAGCCAACTCACCAGAAAGGTGACAGAAAGGTGACAGAAAGGTGAAAGAAAAGTGACAAACCTCACCAAAAACAAGGAGGGGAAGGGAAGTGCTGCTCCCTGCTGCAGGGCTGTGTGTGAGATGGCTGCATGGCATCGCCAGGCTGTGTGGAACTGACTGGACTCTTGCAAAGCAGCTGAGCACACAGTTGTTGGGTTGAGGTTGGGGACGTGGGGAGGCTAATCTGAAGGGGATGGGGGCATGGGGGGCTCGATCTCTTGGTCTGTGATGGGGGACTTGGGGATTGTTTGAGGAATCCATGGGTTTGCTTGAATCGCTTGGGGTATTTCGGAGCGCTGAGAGCAGCGTGGATCTCAGCAACCTTTCCCACTGCTCCCCGATGCTCTCTGCTCATGTTTTATGCCAATCCCATCGTTTGCAGAAGGTTTTAAATGCTGTTAACGAGATTTAGGCCAGGAGCAAGTTGGAGTGAGCTTCTGGAAGGTCTCTGCTTGCATTGCAAGGGGCATCAGGCACTGCTAGAAGCCCAGACCAGCTCTGCAAAAGCTGACTTGGTGTTTTCTTATTATTATATTCTATGGTTCTGTGATTCTATTTGATCTTGGTGTAACACAGAGCTCTTAGCAGGAAGCTTGGTTGAATGGTCCAGCATCAGGGAACTGATCCTATATCCCTGCTGGCGAGCATTCCAAAATGGCGCTGCCCCTTCCTTCCCTTGCTCGTCTCCTCCCTCTCTAAATGGAATGAAACCCCATTTAGGTGGCACTGGGGGGTTCCTCATTGCAATGCTTTGTTTCTGTTGGCGCAGCCTTTAGGGAGCAGGTTTGGGGCTGCAGATCTGGCTTGTTTGCCAGCATTTTGGGCTGCCAATGGCTTTCTGTGCATCTCTGAGCGCAGAGCGGGTGGGCACAGGTTATGGCTCTTCCAATTTCCAAGAAGGGCAAAGAGAGAAGCCCCGGTAATTATGGAGCTGTCAGTTTCACTTCGGTGCCCAGCAAAATTATGGAGAAGATTATTCTGTGTGTTATTGGAGGAAAAAAAGAAACCTGCAAGACAACATGGTCATTGGTCACAGCCATTGAAGGTCACCCAGCTGGGGGGTGAAGGGAAGGGGATGGAAATGGGTTTTAATGATTTTTGGCAAATATTGAGGCTTTCTGGACAAAACAGAAGCACAGAGCTGGATAAATGTGTCATGTGATGGCTGAAACACAGTGCAGACGTTGGTCGTAGCCAACACACATGGAGGGGCAGCCATGTCCTACGTGTCCTCTTGAAGGTCACCCAGCTGGGGACAAGGGGAAGGCAGTGGAGGTGTATTTTTGGGTTGTTTTTGTTTTGTTTTTAATGAATTTTGGCTAATATGGAGAATTTCTGGACAAAATACCCAGCGTAAAGCTGGGTGTGCACATAATGCGTTGGGTGCACGATGGGGTTGTTGGCGTTCAGGAAGCCTTCGGATGATGCTCTGATGGTTTAACTCTTGGTTGACTCTTGGCTCGCCCCAAAATCTCTCCAAGAAACCCTAAAACATAACTTAGAACCAAAATTAGGGGGTCCAGTACTGTGAGGCCAAGAGCTGGGCATTAGGATCCCTTCCGATGGAGAGTATTTCTAGTTTCAAGCACCTCGCAGCTCCTTGATGGATATTTGGAGAAATGAATTCTTTACAAACCATTTCTCTACCATGCAGAACACACCCAGTTATTCCAAATGATGGGCACCACAGTGACCAGGCCAGAAGTCTTTGGGGTTATTTCCCACCAAACCCAAACAATTCCCTTTGTCTCGCTTTGCCTTTCGCTTTGCTTCACCGTGTTCAGCTTCCAGCTTTGTCCTTATCCTCCATTTCTGCATCTGTTCTGTGTATCTTTTAAACTCTATTCCGTATGCATTCTCATCTAGAATTCTGCTTGAAGGTTTGTTGCCTTTTTACTGAAATCTCTGAGCCCATCTCTACGCAGCTCTCCCCACGTCTCTGACTCCCATCTGGGACACCGTTGGATTTGGGGTTTTTCCTTCCTTCCAGCTCTTTTTCCAGCATTTTCCCCTTAATTTAATTTTGCCTGCTGCCATCTTGGGTTTTTCTTCCCCTTGTCTTCATGGAGTGGCATTGCCCTTCCTTGTCTTCCACACACTCGACCCATCCCTGACCTGGATGGCACTGGGCTGGGCTGCCAAAGAAGGGCCCCCACTGCCAGCCCCTTCCCCAGAAGAAGGGCCTCCAGGGGTGACCTCTTCCCCAGCACATTGGAGCTTCTTCCCCTTCCAGTTGGAGCTGGAAGTGGGCATTCGATGCCAATTATTTTCAGCACGGCTCTGATTTCCATTCTGAGCTTGGCTTTCTCCGGTTGTGGCTGCCCCCCCCCCCTCCTGCAAAGGAGAAGAAAAGGAATCAAAATCAAAACGCTGGAGCTTTGTAGACGGGGTCTTGTGTCTTTCCTCCCATCCACGAGGCTCGGCCCGAATTTGCTGCTGAAGAATGGATGTCAGAAACCCTTTGGATGTACCTGACCCCATCAAGGCCACCTCCAGAGCCAGGTCACAAAGCTCAGGGCTGTGTCCCATTGAACCACGTCCTATTGAAGTTGTGTAGGGTGGAAGTGACGCCCCCTCCCCTTTGCCCCTGAGGACCCCCCTCGTGCTGCTCTCCTGACCTCCTTTCCGCAGTCTTTCATTCTTTTCTTGACTTCCACCTCACTGCAAAGCTCCTGTTGGCCTCTTACTTCTCTTCCTGCCCTACTTTCACGTGAGCTGAGCTACGGCCACAGGAGATGGCACCTTCATCCAGGTCTTTCCATGCAGGAATTTTGGGGTGATGCTCCCTGGGGGCAGCGCTCCAAGGTCGCAGGAACCCCTTCCACCTTTTGGTTGTGGCAGCAATGATAGGGAATCAATTTCTTTCTTAATGCTTTGGGGAAAACACGTTTTGGGATAGCTGGAAGGAGGGAAGCTTGATGTGGGGGAGCTCTCAGTTGCCATGAGCCTGAAATACCGCATGACAGCCCCAACCCCAACCAAGCATTGAATGTTGCATATTTCTTGCTTTCTAGGACATAGGAACATCACTTATTTCTTGCACTTCTTCTCATCCCATCACATTTCAGCAAGCAATACCTCGAGGTCTTCCTTCCCCATGCGTTTTTCCAGCTCTGTTTCCTTCCAAGCCAAGGAGAGCAGTTCCACCCCGTGGTTAAACCCATCTGAACCCAACGCGGATGGCCAAAAGGGAAGGCAGCTGGCACGCGTGGGTTGGTAGCAGAGCCAACGAAGGGAAGCACCGTGCTGGAAACCATGGGTGGGATGGAAAGCGCAGCGCAGAGCTGGCCAAGCCTCTTGGCAGAGCTCCGCATGCCTGGCTGGCCAGCAAAAACTGATTCTTTCATCCCCGTCCCACATGGAGCCAATTAGTAGAACGGCGACTGCGCTCCCCGTGCCCCTCATCAGTTCCTCGCGCTGTAGGACGATGCATGGAGGAGCCCTGTGGGATCCATCTCAAGGTGCTCAAAGAGTCGGCTGATGCCATCGTGTCCATTATTATTGTTTTGCTTAATGGTCTTGGGAATCTGGAGCCAAGAAGGGCAAGAGAGAAGCCCCTGGTGATTATAGGGCTGTTAGTCTCACTTCAGTGCCTGTGAAAATCACAGAGATTGTTCCAGGAGTTGAAAGCCAACAGTAATTGATCACAGCAACACGGGTTCATAAGGGGCAAGTCCTGCTTAACGAACTTAATTTCCTTTATGACAAGGTTACCCACCTCACTGACCAAAGGAATCCAGGTGATGTCATCTTTCTTGGGTCTCAGCACCTCTCTGCTCTCTGGTGCCTCGAGGGAGCGGCGCGGAGCTTTGTAGGGGATGCTGTCAGATAGCAGGAAAAGGTTCTTCAGCAGGTGGTGGCCATGGGTCAGATCCTGGGGCAGTGGCACCAAGCTCATGGAACGCTTGGGCACCGCTCTCAGATGTAGGGTTTGGGTTTTGGGTGGCCCTGAGCGGGGCCAGGAGTTCTCCAAGGGGAACTTTTAGGGCAGGTGTGTGGAGTTATCTGGGATGTGGGCTGTTGTTACAAGATTTCTCTCCAATATTCTGCGTGCGCCACGTTGAGAATTTGGCTTGGGGTGTTGCACTTCAGTAAGAATTTGAATCTCTAAAAACTTCACTGTGCTTGGGTGAAAATTGGGTGTCCAGTAGAGGTCTGGTTTTCTTTTAGCTGTGGGTGCTCTCCTCTCCCACTGCCTCTTCTTGGGTGGGGGTTTGAGTTGGTGGTAGAGTTTTGTGTTGGCCATAGCAGGTCAGCGTTGGCTGTAGGAGGCTGACATCAGGTAGGGTTCTGTGTTGGCCATAGAAGTTGGCATAGGGTAGGGTTTTGTGTTGGCTGTAGGGTTTTGTGTTGGCTGTAGGGTTTTGTGTTGGCTGTAGGGGTTGGCACTGCATAGAGTTCTGCTTTGGCCATAGGGGGTCAGCGTTGGCCATAGGGGGCTGACATCAGATAGAGTTCTGTGTTGGCCATAGAAGTTGGCGTAGGGTAGGGTTTTGTGTTGGCTGTAGGGTTTTGTGTTGGCTGTAGGGGGTCAGTGTTGACTGTAGGGGTTGGCATTGCATAGAGTTCTGCATTGGCCGTAGAGGTTGGCAACAAGTATCAAGGTTTGGAGTTGGATTTGGAGGTTTTGCACTGGGTTTGGGGGTTTTGCATTGGATTCGTGTTTGACATTGGGTGCAGAGTCTCGGGGTTGAGTAGGGTTTGGCTGTAGGGGTGCACGTTGGGTGTTGGTAGGGGCTTGGTGTTGGGTTGGGTTGCGTGCTGTTGGCTGTTGAGTTGCATGGCCCCATCAGTGCCAAAAGCATCTTTTGGGCTCTGTAACCAGCTTTTACCTAATAGATTCTGTTTCATTGCTTAGCACCAGGCAGCGTGTGGCCATGGCTCCCTTCTCCCACCCCCCACTGTAGTGGTGTGGTGGTTGTTGCCTAAAACCTGAGGCTCTTGGCGGTGCTGCTGCTCTGGTTTTTGGGATCAGTTATTCTTGTGAGAGGAGCTGTGTTTTCAGGGAGATCTTATTGCCCATTCCATGAAGATTTGAGTGTGTGTTGGTGCATTCTTTGTACCTTGGGTGTTGTGGAGCATGGGCAGTGCCTCTGGGGATGGCGTGTGGGCACAGCAAAGTGCTTTGCTTTTTATTAGTGTCTCCAGTAGAAACCATCTGGGGCCTTACGTGTGGGGTGTGAGGGGACACGGAGCCTGGGCCTTGTCCTGGATAGGGGGGCTGTGAGACCCTGTCTAAGCCCAAGGGGTTGGGTGGGGGACTGGGGTGTGGTGGGGGGACCTGGGGGTCGCTGAGCAGGGCTCCCATCCATGGGTCTGCCCGTTCGTGGGGCTCTCCTGTTCCATCCACTGGGGACTGCCCCATCATTAGGGGTTTCTCTGCCCCCTCCCCTTCTGTGGGTCTTCTGTGGGGTTCTCTTTTCCATTTGGGTCTGCGCTTCCATAGGGCTATCCCATCCATGGGGCTCCCCTCCCTACGTAGTCTCTCATCTGTGGGGCTGCCCCTCCATTATGGGATGTTCATCCATTGAGGGTTACCATCCTTTCCGTGCCCCCTCTCCCCCACCGTTCTATGGGACTCCCATGCATTGGGTCTCTCCCCTTCATTGGGGCTCCACTCTCTCCAGAGGTCTCCCCGTCTATGAGGTCTTCACTGGGGCTGTCCATCCCTTCCATGCCTTCCCCTCCCCTCCCATCCATGGGATTCCCATCCATTGGGCTTTCCCATCCTTTCCATTGGGTTCCCTCTGCTCTGTGGCTTTCCCCATCCACTGAGGTCCTCCCCCCATCCATTGGGGTCCCCCCTATGGTTCTCCCCATCCACTGGGGTCCCTCCGCACTCTGTTGCTCTCCCCATCCATTGAGGTCCCCTTCTCATCCATTGGGCCCTCGTCCATGGCTCTCCCCCATCCATTGGCATCCCTCTCTTGCCTCTCCCCATTCACAGAGGTTCCTCCCCCCCCCCCCCCACCCATTGCCCCTCTCCTCCCCCCCGGCTCTCCCCATCCAGTGGCACTGTTCATCTATGAGTCTACCCCCACCCACCAGGACTCCCTTCTATGGGGAGCTCCCACCCCCTTCCCCACCCCACCACCATCCTGTCCCTCTCCCCTCCTTTGTCACCCCACCCCTCCCCATCCTACCAACATTCCCTCCCCACCACCATTCCCTTCCGTCTCCTCCATCCCCCACTACCAGCCCCTTCCCCTCCCCACCATCCCTACCCCTTCCCACCCCGCCCCACCTCACCAACGTCCCCTCTCCTTCCCTTCCCCACCATCCCCTCCCCCACCATCCCCTCCTTACCCCACCAAAGCCTCCCCTTCCCCACCACCCCTCTCTTCGCCCCTCTCCCTTCCCCCCTTCCCTTCCCCATCATCCCCTTCCCCACCAAAACCTCCCCTTCCCCACCAAAACCTCCCCTTCCCCACCACCCCCTCCTTTCCCTCCCCTCCCATCCCCCGTCTCCCTTCCCCACCATCCCCTCCCAACCCTCCCCCCCTTCCCCTTCCCCACCCCCGGTTCCCCGCTCGATTTCTCGGCTCTCCCCCCCCTCCCTGCGCTCCTTCAGCGCCGATCCCGGATTGCGGCTCCGCCGTTCGGCGCTCGATTGGCGCTGCCCGGGGCCGCCCCGCGCGCCGCTCCAAGATGGCGGCCTCCACCTCCTCGCCGCCCAAAGTGACAAAAGCGGCGGCGGTCCCGCGGCCTCGAGACCGGGACCGGGGTGGGGACGGCGAGACCGGGCCCGAGGCGACCCCCGAGCCCGGTGAGCGGCCCCTCCCCCCGGCTCCGCCGCCTTCTTCTCCCCGTCGCTCTCGGCCCCACCGCGGGGCCCGGTCCGGGGCTGAGGGAGCGCGCTGCCATTCCCGGCGCCGCGCCGCGCTGTGGGGTGAGGACAAAGGAGGGCCGCGGCTCCTCCCGGGCCGTGACATGGAGCCGCCGCTGCCCCACGGCGGCCCCGGGCACCAACCCAGGGTCGGAGCCCCACAGCCGCCCCGCAACGGCCCCCAGGCCCCACCCCTGGGTTAGGCCCCACGGCCGCCCCAGGCTCTGCTCCGAGGTTGAGCCCTAAAGCCACCCCATAGCAGCCCTAAAGCCGCCCTATAGCAACCTTAAAGCCACCCCATAGCAGCCCTAAAGCCGCCCTATAGCAACCTTAAAGCCACCCCATAGCAGCCCTAAAGCTGCCCCACTGTGGCCCCCAGACCCCGCCCTTGGGTTGGGCCCTACAGCAGCCCCAGATCTGGCCCCACAGCAGCCCCAAGGTCTTCTCTGAAGTTGAGCCCCGCAGCCGCCCCATAGCAGCCCCCAGACCCCGCCCTCGGGTTAGACACCCCAGCAGCCCCAGATCTGCCCCACTTTAGCCCCAGGCCCCACCCTTGGCTTTGGCCCCACAGTTGTCCCGGGTCTGCCTCCAGCTGCCCCAGGCCCCACCCCTGGCTTGGGTCCCACACCCCTGCCCCACAGTGTGCCCAGGCACCACCCCTGGGTTGGGCTCCTGAGCTGCCCCACGGCAATGCCGTGGCTGCCCCGCAGCGTCCTCAGGCACCACCCTGGGTTGGGCTCCATAGCAGACCCAGAGCCACCTCCTGGAGCTGTCACCGTCCCCCCACAGAGCTCTGTGTTCTCCCACACCTATTCCAAAAGGGTTTCAGTAAGGAAAAACCTCCTTTCCCCTCATCCAGAGGAACTGGAAATACGGAAAACCCCCTTTTCTGCATTTTACCGAGGAGCTGGAAATAGGGGAAAATATCCCTTTTTCCCCTCTCGCACAAGGATTGGAAATGGGGGGAAAAAGGCCCTTTTTTCACCCCCAAAATATCATCGGGGGGGTTGGGGCTGATGATTGTTCTTCTCTCGGCAGTTCTGGCCCCAGAGGAGGAGGAGGTGGTGGCCATGGAGGTGGGTTCCCCCCCGCCTCCCCCACCGCCGCCGCTGCCCAAGAAGAGCTCAGCCCCGGGGCAGTCGGAGCCGCCCGCCCGCATAGGGACCAAGCTGTGCGCCGAGCCGCCCGGCAGCAAAGCAGATCCACACGACCCCAAAAGTGAGTACTGGCAGCACTTCACCCTGAGGGGAAGAGTGAGGAGGTGTTGCTGGGGCTAGGATGGAGCTGGGCTCCGTGTGTGGTCGTCAGCTCTGGGAGCTGTGGGGTCTGTGGGTCACTGGGAGCCAAGAGGGGCTTGGTGGAGCCTGGTGAGGTGTCATGGCCGTGCTGCAGGTGTTGTGCCCCCTGAAAACTTGGGGGCATCGTGCCCTGAAAGCCCAGGAATGCACTGCCCCAAAATTGGGGGCGTTGTGCCCTGAAAGCCCAGGGATGCACTGCCCCAAAATTGGGGTCATTGTGTCCTGAAAGCCCAGGGATGCACTGCCCCAAAATTGGGGGCATTGTGTCCTGAAAGCCCAGGGATGCACTGCCCCAAAACTGGGGTCATTATGCCCTGAAAGCCCAGGGATGCACTGCCTCAAAACTGGGGGCGTTGTGCCCTGAAAGCCCAGGGATGCACTGCCCCAAAATTGGTGGCATTGTGTCCTGAAAGCCCAGGGATGCACTGCCCCAAAATTGGGGGCATTGTGTCCTGAAAGCCCAGGGATGCACTGCCCCAAAATTGGGGGCGTTGTGCCCTGAAAGCCCAGGGATGCACTGCCCCAAAATTGGGGGCATTGTGTCCTGAAAGCCCAGGGATGCACTGCCCCAAAATTGGGGGCATTGTGTCCTGAAAGCCCAGGGATGCACTGCCCCAAAATTGGGGTCATTGTGCCCTGAAAGCCCAGGGATGCACTGCCCCAAAATTGGGGGCATTGTGCCCTGAAAGCCCAGGGATGCACTGCCCCAAAATTGGGGGCGTTGTGCCCTGAAAGCCCAGGGATGCACTGCCCCAAAATTGGGGGCGTTGTGCCCTGAAAGCCCAGGGATGCACTGCCCCAAAATTGGGGGAGTTGTGCCCTGAAAGCCCAGGGATGCACTGCCCCAAAATTGGGGGCGTTGTGCCCTGAAAGCCCAGGGATGCATTGCCCCAAAATTGGGGGAGTTGTGCCCTGAAAGCCCAGGGATGCACTGCTCCAAAATTGGGGGCGTTGCACCCCAAAATTCTGAGGATGTTGTGCCCCAGAACTTGGGGAACTTGTGTCACAGAAACCCAAGGTTATTGTGCTCTGAAATCCTGAGCATGTTGTGCCCCAAAAACCCGAGGATGCTGTGCCTCAAAGACTCGGGGATGCAGTGTCCCAAAGATGCCCTGGGGATGCTGTGTCCTAAATTCAGTGATGTGCTGCCCTGATGACTTGGGAACGTGGTTCCCCAAAATCTCAGAGATGTTGGACCCCGAGAGCCCTTGGATACGGTGCTGCAAAAGCTCAGGGGTGTCGTGTTGTGCCCCTATAAACCAGGGGTCGTTGTGCTCCAAAAACTTGGGGATCTGATGCCCCAAAGACTTGGGGCCACGATGCCCCAAACTCAGGAATGAGGTACTTTGAACTTGAGGACGTTGTACCCCAAATGTGAAGTGAGGGTATTGTGCTGCAAAAACCCAGGAATGTGGTGTCCCCAAAAGCCTGGGGACGTCACCCTCCCTCAGAACTTTGGGACATTGTGTCTTGAATGTCTGGGGACTCTGTGTCCCCAAAATGAGGGGGCATGTTGCCTTGAAGGCATGGGGCCGTTGTGACCCTAAAACTTGGGGCTGTGTGCCCCAAACTCAGGGATGCAGTACCCCAAAAGCGTGGAGGCAGCGACCCCAATACTCAGGGATGTTGTGCCCCTAAAAACTCAGGGATGTTGTGCCCCTGAAAGCCTGGGGACGTTGTACCCTAAAGATTTGGGTATGCAGTGCCCTGAACATCTTAGGGATGCTGTTCCCTGAACACTGGGCTGCAGTGCACACCCAAAGCGTGGGGAAACTGCAACGCAAAAGCTCAGGATTGTTGTGCCTGAAACTCAGACCGTGGTGCCCATGATAGCACAGGCCTGTTGTGCCCCAGATTCAGGGCCACGGTGCCCCAAAAACCTGGGGAAATTGTGCCTCAAAAAGCTGGAGATGTGGTGCCAAACTCAGGGCCACGATGCCCCAAGAGCCTGGGGACGTGGTGCTCCAAGAACCTGGGGCCGTGCTGCCCCAAACTTAGGGCTGTGCTGCCCCAAAAAGCTGGGGATATGGTGCCCAAAAGCCTGAGGATGTGGTGCCCCAGGCTCAGGGCCACGGTGCTGGATGGTGGGAGATGGACAGCTGTCCAAGACCAAGTGGAGAGTGCACTGCCCAGCACAGTTCCCAGTGTTGGGTGTTGGTGGGACCAGGCGCCCATCTGCACTTTCAGGAGCTTCTGCTGGATTTTCAAGGAGAGCGTGGTTGAGTTGTGCTCCTGTATTACAAGGTTGAGTTGTGCTCCTGTATTGTAAGGTTGAGTTGTGCTCCTGTATTGTAAGGTTGAGTTGCCAGAGCTTGCTGGGGTCGATACGTGACTCTTTTGTCTGCAGAGCACCTCAGTCAGTCCTCCTGCCCTTTCAGTTACCATAATCAGCATCATAGAGGGATGAAATCATTGGTTGGAAAGGTCTTGAAAGATCACAGAATCGTAGAATGGATTGGACTTGGCTTGGAAGGATCCTGAAGGATCACGTGGAATGGGTTGGATTTGGGTTGGAAGGATCCTGAAAGATCACGGAATCATAGAATGGGTTGCGTTTGGGTTGGAAGGGTCCTTGAAGACCACAGAATGGTAGAATGGTTGGGTTGGAAGGGTTCTTGAAAACTATAGAACCACAGAACGATAGAAGAGTTGGGTTGGAAGGGTCCTTAAAGACCACAGAACCACAGAATGGTAGATTGGTTCGGTTGGAAGGGTCCTTGAAGACCACGGAATTGTAGAATGGTTGACAGCAGAACCGCAAGGACCCTTCCAACCCAACCATTCTACCGTTCTGTGGTCTTCAAGGACCCTTCCAACCGAACCAATCTACCATTCTGTGGTTCTGTGGTCTTTAAGGACCCTTCCAACCCAAGTCTTCTATCATTCTGTGGTTCTGTAGTCTTCAAGGACCCTTCCAAGCCAACCAATCTACCATTCTGTGGTCTTCAAGAACCATTCCATCCAAACCAATCTACCATTCTGTGGTTCTGTGGTCTTCAAGGACCCTTCCAACCCAACCATTCTACCATTCTGTGGTCTTCAAGGACCGTTCCATCCGAATCAATCTACCATTCTGTGGTTCTGTGGTCTTCAAGAACCCTTCCAAGCCAACCATTTTACCATTCTGTGGTTCTGTGGTCTTCAAGGACCCTTCCAACCCAACCATTCTATCATCCTGTGGTTCTGTGGTTTTCAGAATGGTAGAATGGTTGGGTTGGAAGGGTCCTTGCAGACCACAGAACCAGAATACGATAGAGGAGTTGGGTCAGAAGGTTCCTCAGAGCCTGCAGTGGGTGGGCGCCTCTGGGGATGGGCCGTGAAACTGACGAGCTTCCCGTTCCGCGTCCTGATTCGCTCTCTGTTTGTTTTCCTCCTCCGATTTCAGCCCAGAACCTGACGACGTGCGAGGTGTGCGGCGCCTGCTTCGAAACCCGCAAAGGGCTCTCCAGCCACGCGCGCTCCCACCTGCGGCAGCTCGGCGTGGCCGAGTCGGAGAGCAGCGGGGCCCCCCATCGATTTGCTCTACGAACTGATGAAGCAGAAGGGCAAACCCGATGGCCACCCCATGGTTTCTCCCACCCTCGGCAAAAAATCTGCCTCTCCCAAGGACGGCATCGCCGGTTCCCCGCGTCCCGCGCTGCTGGCGCTCGGCAAAGGCGGTGAGCGATCGCTGGATGGCCCCATCAACAAAGCCATCAAATCCCCGCCAGGATTCTCCAAGAGCCTCTCGCAGCCCGGATCCCCCATCCTCAAGAAGGTGCCCCCCGTGCTCTCTGGGTCCCCCTCTCCAAAAAACCCCGAGGAGAAGAGCTCGAAGCTGTCGCTCAGCCCTCTGCAGAGCTCCCCAAAGGCGCAGTGGCCACAGGCAGATGAGGAAGGACCTCTCAATTTGAGTGAGTCTCTCTCTCTTTCTTTTTTTTTCTTTTGCCAATCGTGTTTCCCATTAAGTTTTGGGGCTGGGGATGAGAGGAATCCCTGGGTACTCCTGGTGAGGCTACAGCTCTGTGCTTTGTGGGGTGAGCTCGGTGTGGAAGAAGCAGTTTTGATGGCCATTATGGCTCCAGGACGCAGCAGCCGGAGGGGAAAGTCCTCCCTGGTGTGATTTCACCTGGTTCTTTACCCTCCGAGCTCCTCTTGTCGCCTCCCAGTCCTGCTCTCAGCCCCAGCCAAACGCTTCCATTTGCATCCCTCTTTGTCCCTAAGCTCTGTTGGGGTCTTGTTCTCATATCGTGGCACCAGAGTAGTTTTACTGCAGCAGTCAGCTCTTTGTGCCCCACGTTCCTTGGGCAGCTCAAAGGGATTTGTTTGCCCTGCAGGATTTCTCCCAGCTCTTCTTAGAGCTGTGGGGCTGTAGGACCTGCTCCATCTTGGCTAACATGGTGCTTGTCCTGAGCAAAATGTTCTGTGCCTGTGACGCCTCCATGGCTGCCTTTGGCAGAAACACTGAACTGTGGGGGTTGGATGGGACCTCTGGAGATCATTGAGACCAACCCTCTGCTAAAGCAGGGTCCCAGGTGGAGCAGAAAAGCATCCAGGTGGGTCTTGAGTATCTCCAGAAGAGGCTCCACAACCTCCCTGAGCAGCCTGTTCCAGAGCTCCGTCACCCTGGCAGGAAAGAAGTTCTTCAGTCCTCTTCCCTTTGGGTCCCACTGAGGATGGATTCCATTGGGCACAGAGCTTTGGGTTCAGTCCTCTTCCCTTTGGGTCCCACTGAGGATGGATTCCATTGGGCACAGAGCTTTGGGTTCAGTCCTCTTCCCTTTGGGTCCCACTGAGGATGGATTTCATTGCGCAGTGCTTTGGTTTCAGTCCATTTTGCTTCTCAGTCCCCATGAGGACTGGCTTTGGGTGTGCAGATCTGGTTTCAGCCCCGCTTCCTTTGGAATCCCCCTAAGGACCTGCTTTGTCGCTGCTCACATCTTTGGGTTGGGTTCCTGTTCCCTTCAGAGCTCCGCTGAGGATTGGTTTTGTTGTTGGGTTGGTATCTGAGTTCAGCCCTGCTCATTTTGGAGTCCCGCTGAGGACTGGCTTTGTTGGATGCACATCTTTGAGTTCATTTTCCAGTCCCACTGAGGACGGGCTCTGTGCGGTGCCTGCTTTGGGCTCAGCCCCACTCTTTGCCTCCCACTGAGGATGGACTTCGTTGGCTTCGCACGCCTTCGGCTCCTTGGCACCACCAAACTCCACCTTTGCATCCCCAGTAACCACAGTTCTCTCTGTTTTTTTTACCTCCTCTGCAGCCGCCGGGGGGGAGCCGGTGCGGGACATCCGCTGTGAGTTCTGCGGGGAGTTCTTTGAGAACCGCAAGGGTCTGTCGAGCCACGCGCGCTCCCACCTGCGCCAGATGGGGGTGACGGAGTGGTACGTCAACGGCTCCCCCATCGACACGCTGCGCGAGATCCTCAAGCGCCGAACTCACCCTCGGAGCGGAGCTTCCAACCCCATGGGCCCCGGGCACAAAGCCATGGCCAAGACCCTCCTGGCGGCCATGGGACCCCTGGAGCCGCGGGGTCCCGGCGAGCTCCACATCCCGACTCTGCCCAAGAAGGTCCAGCAGCCCGGCAGTCCCCTGGGCCACTCTCCTACCTCGTCCCCGCCTCCCACTGCCCGGAAGATGTTTCCAGGCCTCTCTCCTCCCTCCTTGCAGAAGAAGCTCAAACACGACCAGATGAGAGTGGAGATCAAGCGTGAGATGATGACGGGGGGTCTCCACGGGGAGCCCCATCCCTCCGACCAGGCTTGGCCGCCGCTGGAGGAGATGTCACCCTTGAACCTCTGTAAGTGCGTGGCTGTCACCTTCCCCCTCCTGTGGGCTGGTGGGGGTCGGGCACACGCCGTGCTGGGGAGGGGGATGTGGGATCCAAGGTCCCTTCCAGCCCATTCCATGGCGATTTTCACAGATCCTTCCAACCCACCCCCTTCTTATCATTCATTGATCTTCAAGGTCCTTTCCAGGCCAATCCCTTCTATCATTGCATGGCTCTAAGATCTGTAAGATCCCTTCCAACCCAGCCCTTTCTATGGTTCTCTGATGTTTGAGGACCATTCCAATTCGACCCGTTCCAGGGTTCTGTGTTTCTATGATCCTCAAAGACCCTTCCAACCCAACCCCTTCTAAGGCTCTATGATCTTCAAGGACCCTTCCAACCCAACCCATTCTAAGGCTCTATGATCTTTAAGGACCCTTCCAACCCAACCCCTTCTATGGCCCTATGGTCTTTAAAGACCCCTCCAACCCATTCTATGGCTCTATTATTTTCAAGGACCCTTCCAACCCAATTCCTTCTAAGCCTCTATGATCTTAAAGGACCCTTCCAACCCATTCTATGGCTCTATTATTTTCAAGGACCCTTCCAACCCAATTCCTTCTAATGCTCTATTATCTTCAAGGACCCTTCCAACCCAACCCATTCTAAGGCTCTATGATCTTTAAGGACCCTTCCAACCCAACCCCTTCTAAGGCTCTATGATCTTTAAGGACCCTTCCAACCCAACCCCTTCTATGGCCCTATGATCTTCAAAGACCCTTCCAACCCAACCCCTTCTATGGCTCTATGATCTCTAAAGATCCCTCCAACCCAAGAGCTCTCTGATGGGTTCTGATCTCTTTGGGTACTTTGGGGTCAGCTGGAAGCACGGTGCTGTGGGATCTGCTCGTGGATCGTCTTCTGTGGGTTGTGCTGTGGGATATGGGGGCAGGTGGGCTCAGACCCGCTCCCCCTGACGCCAGCTCTCTCCCTGCAGCCTCCCGAGCCGACCCGGTGCGGGACATCCGCTGTGAGTTCTGCGGGGAGTTCTTTGAGAACCGCAAGGGTCTGTCGAGCCACGCGCGCTCCCACCTGCGCCAGATGGGGGTGACGGAGTGGTCGGTGAACGGCTCCCCCATCGACACGCTGCGCGAGATCCTCAAGAAGAAATCGAAGCCCTGCGTCATCAAGAAGGAGCCCCACACCTCCATCATCGAAACCCCCAAAGGCTTTGGGGAGGAGGGGATGGACCCCAAGCCCTCTGGAAAAGTGCTGCAGGCCATGGCCCTGCCTCCACTGGGCGGGAGGACGGGGAAACCCGGCGGCTCCAGCATCGGCCGCGAGCTCTCGCTGTCGCCGCTCACCGCCAAGCCCCACGGCGCCTTCCTGACACCGCTGGCCACCAAACGGCCGCTGCAGGACGACCGCCTGGGTCCCCACCCCGAGGTGAAGCACAAGGCCTACATCCAGACCGAGCTGCCCTTCAAAACCAAGTCCGTGCACGACAAGCCCACGCACACATGTAAGTGTGGGGAGGCACGTGGTGCGGCTTGTCCAGGTTCCTGGAGGCTGCGGGGAGGGGCTGGAGGGTTGGCATGCATTGGCCGTGGCCACCATCAGCTGTGGTCATGCATTGGCCAAGTTGTGTTGACCATGGGCACATGTTGGCCATGGTGTTGCGTTGCCATAGCCATGTGTCAGCCATGCTGTTGGCCATGGTGTTGGCCATGGCCACGTGTCAGCCATGGTGTTGCGTTGGCTGTGGCCACGTGTGAGCCATGTTGTTGTGTCGGCCAAGTTGTTGCATTGTCTATGGCCACGTGTTGGCCATGGTGCTGTGTTGGCCATGGCCACATGTTGGCCAAGTTGTTGTGTTGGCCATGGCCACGTGTTGGCCATGGCCACATGTTGGCCAAGTTGTTGCGTTGGCCATGGCCACATATCAGCCATGGTGTTGTGTTGGCCGCAGTCCCACCATCCATGGGGCACCATGCTTGGATATTGGACTCCGTCTTTTTGCTGTGATATCTCTGATAAGGAGCAGAGATTTGGGGAGCGTCCACCGCCCCCCATCCCACTTAGAGATGGATCCCCCTTCTTGGAGCCTTGACCTCCTGCCAGGGACCACCTCAGAGCTCACCGCCGCTCGCCATATGCCGGGAGGGGGCGGATTCCCACCCAGGGGTGGCGGTGGGGGGGACGGGGCACGTCTCAGCCCCTCGCTCACCGCCTGCCCCCCGCTCCCCCAGCCACCGAAGCGTGCTGCGAGCTCTGCGGCCTCTACTTCGAGAACCGCAAGGCTCTGGCCAGCCACGCGCGGGCGCACCTGCGGCAGTTCGGCGTCACCGAGTGGTGCGTCAACGGCTCGCCCATCGAGACGCTCAGCGAATGGATCCGGCACCGGCCGCAGAAAGCCGGCGCGTATCGCAGCTACATCCAGGGCGGCCGACCCTTCACTAAGAAATTCCGGAATTCGTCGCACGCCCGAGATCACGACGGAGCGCGGAGGGTTCCGCTGAGCCTGCAGCACGGCGGCATGGCGCTGCTGAGCAAAGGGCTGGCGGCGGAGCTGGCGCACGGAGAGCCCTGCAAGATCCTGGACGGCACCGGGGAGCGGCCTGTGGTCACCTCGCCGCTCTCGCTGGTGAAGATGGAAGAGCATCAGCGCTCCAATTTCCACAGTGAGTTGGGATGGGGGGGGGATGCAGCTGTCGGGAGGGGGGACTGGTTGGGACCTGGTTCCCTCGGATCTCCTGGTGGCGGCAGCCGTTGGGATGTGGTTCCCGTGGGGGTTGGGGCCGCTGGGATCCCTCGGGAGGTTGGAGCTGTTGGGACACGGATCCGCAAGGAGGGGGAGCCCCTCCTGTCATCAGGAGCTGTTGCTCCAAAGCAGAGAGGCTGTGCCATCTCTCGCAGCCCTCAGCACCACGGCAGGGTTCCCCCTTCCCCCCTTGATGCCCTGTTTCGCTTCCATTATTCCCCCCCTAGAGTTTGAGCGGAGGCAGGCAAGGCCCCTGGACCCCTCCCTGCACCGGGAGGAGGAGGGGGCCGACTTCCAGCAGAAGATGGAGGAGACCCGCCAGCCCCCACCCAGGATGAGGCCGGTGCCCTCGCTGGTCCCCCGCCCGCCGCAGACCTCCCTGGTGAAGTTTGTGGGTAACATCTACACCCTCAAGTGCAGGTAGGCCATCCCCTTTTGGGCCCCTTAGGCTTAACTTTTGGGCTCCCTTGGGGCTCCTTGTGGCTTTCTTTCAGGTTCCCCTTTGGGTGCCCTCTGGGTTTGCTTCGGCTTCCTTTTGTGGGCTTCCCTTTGGAGGCAGCCTTTTCGTTTCCTTCAGGCTCTATTTGGCTTTCTTTGAGGCTCCCCTTTGGCTTCCTTTGAGTTTCCTTTGGGCTCCCATTGGAGCGCTCCCTCTGGGTCTCTTTTGGGTTTCCTTTGGGCTCCCCTTTTGGTCTCTTTTTGGGGTTTTCTGTAGGCTTTCTCCAGGGCTCCCTTTTGGTTTCTGTTGGGCTCCCCTTTGGTCTCTCTCTGGGTTTCCTTTGAGGGCTCTCTTTGGGTTCCCTGTTGGGTTTCCTTTGAGGCTTCTTTTGGCTTTTCTTGATGTTCCCTTTGGGGTTTTCCCTTTCGCTTCCAGGTGGGCTCTGCTTTGGGTTCCCTTTGGGTTGTCTTTTTGGGCTTCCTTTGGCTTCCCCTTGGATTCCTGTTGGGTTCCTCATTGGGCTCCCATTTGGCTTCCCTTTGTGTTTCCCTCAGCTCCCAAACCTCTGAGCTCTTTGTTCGTGGGCACTCCACCCTTCAGCGCTGCACCTGGGGCACTGGGACCCCTTCCTCCCTGCTTTCCCCCCCCCCTTTCCCCCCTCCCCACAGCCTCTGGGCCGCTAAAGGAGCCTTGGACTGACCCGCTGCCGCCGTGTCCCCGCAGGTTCTGTGAGGTGGAGTTCCAGGGCCCCCTCTCCATCCAGGAGGAGTGGGTGCGACACCTCCAGCGACACATCCTGGAAATGAATTTCTCCAAAGCAGACCCCCTGCGGGGGGACGCCCCGGCCCCCGAGCCCCCCGCCGTGGCCGAGGCTCAGTAACGGAGCCCCCCAACCCAGGGCAACGGAGCCGAACCGGGGCACCCTCTGCCCCCCCACCCCGTGCCTGCGCCTCCCCCACGGAGCAACCTCAGCCCACCCCCCCCCAACTACCCCAACGCCGGGCTGGATGGGGGGCACCCGGCCGCAAGCACTACAAGGATCAAAACCCCCCCCCGGTCCTCTCTCCCCGGGGGGGGGGGGGTGGCACTCGAGGACGGGGCAGGGGACAGCGGTGGCACCATATGTGCCCCCCCCCCCCTCCCGACACCGCGGGTCCGGTTCAGCCCAAAGAGGCGGGAGCTGCGTTGGCTTCCACCGGTTCAGGGACGCGGGGAGCGAGCGCCGTGCGTTTGTCTATGGCCCGAGAGTTGCTGTATATTCGATCCCTGCAGGCAGCGCCGCCCGTGGTTCCCGGCGCTGTCGGAGCCCGTTGCTCCGGGGTTGCATGTTGCCCCGCTCCCCCTTCCCAAAGGAAAACACTTGGCTCCCCGTCACCACCCCCCCGACCCCCGATTTCCAATGGGACCGTGGGCTGCGGTGATGCTGGGGGGGTCCTGGGGGGGGGGGGATCTGCGGAGCCGCACGTCCCCCTCCTCCCCCCGCTCCTCCTCACTGTTGCTATATTTTTGTTTGTTTTTTTTTGTTGTTTTGTTTTTTTCCCCTCCCTTGTCTAGCTGCATAGACCTTCGACTTTTTTAACTCTAGTTTTGTGTAGAAAATTTAAGGAGCATTCATTTTTATTTCGAAGTCCCGAGCCCAGCACGGCTCGGAGGGAATTTACCTTTTAACTTTTTTCATTGGGCATATTCTGGTTATTAATGTACCTGGGAATATGTACATTAGATTAAACTTCTGGAAACAACCCCCGGGGGGCTGTGTGAGTGCATGGGGGTCTTCACGGGGGATTTTGGGGGGGAATGAGGTTGGTTTTGGGGCCAGAGGGGTGGTGGGAGCCCACAGGGCTGGGAACAGCGGGGTGAGGACATGGCTGTGAGTCAGGGCTTGGGAGCATCATAAAGGGGACGTGGGGCCACGGCTGATGGTGTGGTGTGGGGTCAGGATGGGGGGCACACAGGGTCAGGGTGAGGGCACGACCCAGAGCTTGGGATGTTGGGGTCAGGGTGAGGCCGTGTCGGGGGGGACATTCAGGACAAAGCGTGGCCGTGACCCCGGGCATGGGGACACCAGGGTCGGGATGGGGACGTCAGGGTGGCCGCGTCCTGTGGCGGAGGGACACGGGTCGAGAGGAGGCAGCGTCACAAGGCGTGGGAGATGTCGGGATGGGGACATCACGACATGGCCGTGTGCAACGACACAGCGGCACTGGGGGCACGGTGAGGCTTTTCCGTGGGGAGATGGAGGTCGGGGGGAGGCCGTGCCGTGGGGACGTGGGGTCGGACGCGGCCGCGCCCCGGGGTTCCGGCACCGAACTGGCGCGGTTTCGGCGCGCTCATTCCCCGCCGGGGGCGGAGCCCCGCGGCCCTCAGCCAATGGCGACGCGCGGTGCTAAGGAAGGGGCGTGGCCAAGAGTCGCACCTGCGCGGTGGGGGAGTTGCCGGCGGCTCTGGGCCCTTCTGCCACGCGATTGGTGGAGGCAGCGCTCAGCCCTCCCACCACCCCCGGTTGGCCAATCAGAGTAGAGAACGGCGGCGGCACCGCCTCTCTGCCAGCTGACCAATCAACGAACGTTCCCTCAGGGTCCATCGGGAAAGCCGACGATTGGCACCCGCATTCTCCAATCCTCGGCGGGACCGCCCCGCGGGAGGTGGAGACGCGACCAATGACCTCCTCCGGCCGCCCGGAGGCCGGACCAATGAGCGCGGCGGGGAGGCGGGCGGAGAACACCTTCCGACCAATGAGCGCGGCGGGGAGGCGGGGCGGCGCCGCCGGTACCGTTGGGCGCAGAGGCGGCGGCGGGCGGCGGGCGGCGCCGCCATTATGAGTTACTCAGGTGAGGGCGCGGCGCAAAGATGGCGGCGGGGGCGGCCAGGGGCTTCTCGGGGGGCCGGGGGTCGGCGGGACGTCCCGAAAACGGGGGTTTTGGGGCCGAACGCGCGGGGTTCCGTCACCGTCCGGTTGGCGGGCGGCCTCACAGAGCGGAGCGCGGGGGATGATTGGCTCCTGCCGGCCTCGCTATTGCTGACGCGGGTCAGGGTGCCGTCGGCCCTCTTTGCCAGCCGGGCATCAACCACCACCCCGGGTCCCTTTCTTCTTCGCAGCCGCTCAGCCCCAAGCCTGCAGCGCTGCCTGGGGTTGCTGTGCCCAAAGCGCAGGACCCGGCGCTTGGCCTCCTTCAACCTCTTGCCGTTCACCTCAGCCCAGCGATGCGGCTTATCCAGGTCCCTCTGCAGGGCCTCCCTGCCCTCAGGCAGATCCACGCCACCTCCCCGCTCGGTGTCCGCTGCAAACGTACTGAGGGTGCACGCAGTCCCTCCTCTGGGTCATCAACAAAGATATCAAACAAGGTCGGCCCCAGTGCCGAGCCCTGGGGACACCGCTTGTAACGGCTCTGCAGCTCGATTCACTGCATTCACCACGACCTGCCGGGCTCGGCCCTCAGCCAGTTCCTTACCCAAAGCAGGGTGCACCCGACCGGGCCTCGGGCAGCCAGTTTCCCCAGGAGGATGCTGTGGGAAACAGTGTCAAAGCTTTGCTGAAGTCTAAACAGCCTCATCAGCGGGGCCCATCCTGTTTAATATCTTCATTGATGACTTAGATGAAGGCACTGAGTGCATCCTGAGTAAGTTTGCAGATGACACCAAGTTGGGAGGTGGTGTGGATCTGCCTGAGGGCAGGGGGGCCCTGCAGAGGGATCTAGATAAGCTGGATTGCTGGGCCGAAGTGAATGGGATGAGGTTCAACAAGGCCGAGTGCCGGGTCCTGCATTTGTGCACAACAACCCCATGCAGCGTTACAGGACTGGGGATGAGTGGTTGGATGACTGTGAAGAGGAAAGGGACCTGGGGGTGTTGGTTGGTGCTCGGCTGAACATGAGCCCACAGTGTGCCCAGGTGGCCAAGAGGGCCAGCGGCATCCTGGCCTGCATTAGAAATGGTGTGGCCAGCAGGAGCAGGGAGGTGAGCATCCCCTGTACTCAGCACTGGTGAGGCCGCACCTCGAGTGCTGTGTTCAGTTTTGTGCCCCTCACTACAAGAAAGACATGGAGGCCCTGGAACGTGTTCAAAGGAGAGCAACAAAGCTGGTGAGGGGTCTGGAGCACAAGTCTTATGAGGAGCGGCTGAGGGAGCTGGGATTGTTCAGTCTGCAGAAGAGGAGCTCAGGGGAGGCCTCATAGCACTCTACAACTTCCTGAAGGGAGGCTGTGGTGTAAAAGGGTCTGGCCTCTTCTCCCAGGCAAATAGTAGGACCCGAGGAAACGGCCAGAAGTTGTACCAGAGGGGGTTTAGGTTGGACATGAGGAGAAACTTTTTCTCTCAGAGGGTGGTCAGGCACTGCAATGGCTGCCCAGGGAGGTGGTGGAGTCGCCGTCCCTGGCAGCGTTCAAGAGGCGCCTGGATGAGGAGCTACGAGATGTGGGTTAGTGCTTGTGGTACTGATAGCAATGGGAGGGGTTGGACTGGATGATCTTGCAGGTCGTTTCCAACCTTGTGGTTCTGTGAACAGCCTTTCCCTCATCTACCAGTCCGGTCACCCAGCCGCAGGAGGAGATGAGGTCGGTCGAGCACAACCTGCCTTTCATGAACCTTTCATGCTGTGCGGTTGATCTCACCCAAAATGATTTGCTCCGTAACCTTCCCTGGTGCCGAGGTCAGGCTGACAGGCCTGGAGTTCCCCAGATCCTCCTTAGGGCCCCTCCTGTGGATGGCAGTCCCATTGCCAAGCCTCCGAGGGGGGGGGTTGTGAGCACTGGGATTTGGGGTCACCTTCCGGGGATCTCCTGGGGCTCTTCTTGGAGCTCAACTGGGGTCTTGGGACTCTGAGGCTCCTTTAGTTCTCCTTTTGGGGCTCTTTTGGTGGCTCCTTTGGTTCTCCATTGGAGTTCTTTGGGATCTCCATTTGGGTCTCATTTTGGGGGCTCTTCTTGGAGCTTTATTGGCATCTTGAGGCTCCTTGGGGGCTCTCTGTGGTTCCTTTGGGCTCTCCTTAGAGCTTTTTTGGGGGATCTTTTAGGGCTCTTTTTGGAGCTCCTTTTGGTGGCTCCTGTGGTGCTCTTGAGGGTGTTGGGCTCGTTTTTGTGCTTTTGGTGCTTTGTTGGGATCTTGAGGCTCCTTTTGGAACTCCTTTTGGGGTTCTTTGGTTCTCCTTTTGGGGTTCTTTTGGGGGCTCATTTGGTTCTCCATTGCAGCTCTTTGGGGTCTCCTTTGGTGGCCCTTCCTGGAGCTTTGCTGGGATCCCGGGGGTCCTTTGCAGCACTTTGCAGTCTCCTTTTGGGACTCTTTTCAGAGCTTCTTTTGGGAGCTCGTTTTGGACTTTCTTGGGGTTCTTTCAAGGCCGGAGAGATGTTGTCTCACAAAGAATGCCAGGTCCTGATTTCATTCTCCAATTCTTTACCTGCAAAATGCTCCATAGTGGGGTTGTGTGCACCTGAACTGCTTTCTGCTCCCTTGTCTTGGAGGTCTGGTGCCTCCAGCTCCAAATTTTCTGTGTGAAACCAAAAGAGTTGGCACTTGCAGGTAGGACACCGCTGTGTCACGGTGTGGCAGAAATGGAAGCTGAAAGAAAGAACAGGAAAGAAAGAACCTCATTCAGGGAAAAAATCTGCATCGTCTGAAGGCCAGCAGGTTGACTGTGGGCCAGCAGTGGGTCCTCGTGGGCAAGAAGGCCAGGGGTGGCCAGCAGTGAGAACCTGGTGGACAAGAATCCTCCCAACTGGTGGTGCAGACACGTCTGAAGGCTGTGCTGCCATTCAGCGAGAGCTGGACAGGCTGAGAGCTGGGCAGGAAGAAACCAGATGAGGTTTAACAACAGCAAGTGTGGAGTCTTGCATCTGGGGAGGAATAGTTGTATGCAGCAGTACAGGTTGGGGGATGAGCTGCTGGAGGGGAGCTCTGCAGAGAGGGACCTGGGGGCGACAGGTTGCCATGGGGCAGCAGTGTGCCCTGCTGGCCAACATGGCGTCCTGGGGTGCATTGCATGGCCAGCAGGTCGAGGGAGGCGATCCTCCCCCTCTGCTCTGCCCTGCTGAGGCCTCATCTGCAGCACTGCGTCCAGTTCTGGGCTGCCCAGCACAAAACAGACAGGGAGCTCTTGGGAAGAGTCCAGCAGAGGGCCACCAAGATGGTGAGGGGCCTGGAGCATCTCTGCTATGAGGAAAGGCTGAGTGAACTGGGTCTGTTCAGCATGGAGAAAAGAAGACTGAGAGGGGAGCTGATCCAGGTCTGTGAATATCTGAGGTGTGGGGGGCAGAATGGCGAGGATGGACTGTTTTCAGTAGGGAGTGGAGACAGGAGGAGGGGAAATGGCCGGAAACTGCAGCATAGGAAGTTGTGCAGCAATGTGCAAAGGAACGGCTGTGCAGTGAGGGGAGGAGCACTGGAACAGGCTGCAGGGAGGTGGGGGAGTCTATGGGTCCCAATGTGTCTCTATGGGTCCCAATGGGTCCCAACGTGTCCCTATGGGTCCCAACGTGTCTCTATGGGTCCCAACAAGTCTCTATGGGTCCCAACGTGTCTCTATGGGTCCCAACGTGTCTCTATGGTCCCACTGTTCACTGCTGCCCATGGAGGTGGTGGAGTCTCCTGCTCTGCAGATGTTCCAGACCTGCCTGGATGCCGACCTGTGCGCCCTGCTGTAGGAACGGCTGGGGCAGGGGGTTGGACTCCATGAGCTCTGCAGCTCCCTTCCAACCCCTGTGATTCTGTGATTCAGTTCATAGATTGGTTTTGCCACCATTTCTTTCTTTCGGGGTGTTGCTCCTTTTTGGTGGTGAACAAAACCCCCTATGAGAAGCATGGCTCTGACTGCTTCTTATGTCTGCTTTTTCAGGTTATGGAGACTGGAACTCTGGGACAAACAGAGGCAAGTATGCTGCCAGCTCGAGCGGGTTCCTGACAGACGGGTTCGTTAGCCTTCAGCTCCTGAAGGATACAGTGCAGAGTCTGCATTCCTTCTTCTTTTATTTTTAGGGTTCTTTTTTGCAACCAATTTCTTTTATTGTAAAACCTTGTTGAGATGTTAACAACTTCCTTCCCCCGTTTTTTCGGAAGGGCCACACGGCCGAGGATTTGGGTTTTTTCTGTTCCAGCCCATCTTGATATTGCTGCTGGGTGAAGGCTGGAAAATGGCCTCCCATGGGTTTTGGCGTTACCCAGCGAGGCTGATTTTAGAGGCTGTGCATTCATTCACCCATGCACCTTAGCTTGAATTAAATATTACCTGCGACAGATCGCCAGGAATGAGAGCTCTCTGTTTTGTTCTTGCAGGGTATGAGAGCTACAACTACGGCTACGGCTACGGGCAGGACAACTCGGGCAGCTATGGCTACGGCATGGCTGCCTCCAACTCGTGGGATATGGGCAACTCGGACATGGACATGAACCCAGATGGTGCTGGCAGTGCCGACGCCGTCATTGCCAAAATGAACCAGCGCCTGGACGTGGTGTCCCCACCTGGATGCTGACAGCATGCAGGGCGGGCACTACGGCTCCGGCGGGGATCGGTGAGTGGGAAAACCATGGAATGATTGGATAGGTTGGGTTGGAAGGGACTTTAAAGATTCTGGAACAATAGAATGGTTGGGTTGGGAGAGTTCTTAAAGATAATAGGGTTGTGAAATCCTAGAATAATTGAGTTGGAAGAGTCCTAGAAGGTCAGAGAACCATGGAATTACAGCATGGTTGGGTTGGACTCGTCCTTAAAGATCATGGAACCATGGAATGGTAGAATGGTTGAGTTGGAAGGGTTTTTAAAGATGGAATCACAGCAAGGTTGGGTTGGAAGGGTCCTTAAAGGTCATAGAACCAAGGAATGGTTGAATGGTTGGGTTGGAAGAGTCCTTGAAGGTCATAGAACCAAGGAATGGTTGAATGGTTGGGTTGGAAGAGTCCTTGAAGGTCATAGAACTATGGAATCACAGCATGGTTGGGTTGGAAGGGTCCTTGAAGGTCATAGAACTATGGAATCACAGCATGGTTGGGTTGGAAGGGTCCTTGAAGGTCATAGAACTATGGAATCACAGCATGGTTGGGTTGGAAGGGTCCTTGAAGGTCATAGAACTATGGAATCACAGCATGGTTGGGTTGGAAGGGTCCTTGAAGGTCATAGAACTATGGAATCACAGCATGGTTGGGTTGGAAGGGTCCTTGAAGGTCATAGAACTGTGGAATCACAGCATGGTTGGGTTGGAAGGGTCCTTCAAGGTCATAGAACTATGGAATCACAGCATGGTTGGGTTGGAAGGGTCCTTGAAGGTCATAGAACTATGGAATCACAGCATGGTTGGGTTGGAAGAGTTCTTAAAGGTCATAGAACTATGGAATCAAAGCATGGTTGGGTTGGAAGGGTCCTTGAAGGTCATAGAACTATGGAATCACAGCATGGTTGGGTTGGAAGGGTCCTTAATGGTCATAGAACTATGGAATCACAGCGTGGTTGGGTTGGAAGGGTCCTTGAAGGTCATAGAACTATGGAATCACAGCATGGTTGGGTTGGAAGAGTTCTTAAAGGTCAACAACTCCAAGTTCTTTTCCTGGAGGAAAAAGTGACCCGTTAAAACACGACCCAAAACAAATTGCTGCCAGTGTCAGCTTTCTGCCTGGTAAAAGTGGGTGTGCACAGGTGTCCCCAGATGTCCAGGAATGGGGACAGGAGCTCCAGCTGGGCTGTGTCCCCACACAGCTGATAATGTGGGCTCCTCTTGGTGTTTCGGGGTCTTTTAGGGCATCCTGGGCACTCGCAAAGCAATGAGGGGTTTGGGGGCTCGGTTTCTTTGTTTTTTAACATGTCGTTGGGGCTTTGGTTCTTCCACCCTGCGTGGAGGTGGACAGGGACATTGCAGCTGTGCCTTATCCTAGCCCTTGTCCCACAGAGTGGAAACAATCCCACGCTCAGTGATACGCTGAAGTGTTTAAAATACCAATAAAAACCCATTTTGAAACATTTTGTTGGTTTAACCTCTGCTGGGCTCTAACACAGTGCCAACACTGTCCCAAAATCTCAGAACCAGCGGATTTGGAAGAGACTTGTGGAGAGCAGAGGACATCATTGGCCTTCTTGGCTATGAGGGCACTCTGTTGGCCACTGTTGGCTTTCATGGCTGTGAGGGAGCCCTGTTGGCCACCGTTGGCTTTCTTGGCAATGCTCTCAGTCCATGGTCACTCTGTTGGCCACCGTTGGCCTTTTTGGCAATGCTCTCAGTCCATGGTCACTCTGTTGGCCACCGTTGGCCTTTTTGGCAATGCTCTCAGTCCATGGTCACGCTGTTGGCCACTGTTGGCCTTCTTGGCAATGCTCTCAGTCCATGGTCATGCTGTTGGCCACCGTTGGCCTTTTTGGCAATGCTCTCAGTCCATGGTCACTCTGTTGGCCACCATTGGCCTTTTTGGCAATGCTCTCAGTCCATGGTCACGCTGTTGGCCACTGTTGGCCTTTTTGGCAATGCTCTCAGTCCATGGTCATGCTGTTGGCCACTGTTGGCCTTTTTGGCAATGCTCTCAGTCCATGGTCACTCTGTTGGCCACCATTGGCCTTTTTGGCAATACTCTCAGTCTGTGGTCACTCTGTTGGCCACCGTTGGCCTTTTTGGCAATGCTCTCAGTCCATGGTCACCCTGTTGGCCACCGTTGGCCTTTTTGGCAATGCTCTCAGTCCATGGTCACCCTGTTGGCCACTGTTGGCCTTTTTGGCAATACTCTCAGTCCATGGTCACTCTGTTGGCCACCGTTGGCCTTCTTGGCAATACTCTCAGTCCATGGTCACGCTGTTGGCCACCGTTGGCCTTCTTGGCAATGCTCTCAGTCCTGGTCACGCTGTTGGCCACCATTGGCCTTCTTGGACCTACAGGCATGCTGCTGACCCTTCTCTCTCCACAGGTACGACTCATACGAATCCTACGACTCGAGGTCCTCGCTGAACGACCGGGACATGTACCGCTCCGGTTACGACTACAATGAGAACGAGAACGACAACGCCTACGACAGTCACTACGACGGTCACTACGACGACCACTATGAAAGTCACTACGACAGCTTCTATGGGACCCGCAGGGACCAGTACCAGCACAGGGCGCGGGATGGCTTTGGCCAACGGGGTCAGAACTGGGCGCGGGACGGGCGCAACACCAGAGCCATGGCTTCACCGTACTCGGGGCGCATGGGCGGGCAGTGGAACGACGCGCCGCGAGGCCTGGGCCCCCATGGCTCCTCCCGCCTGCCCTCCCTCTTCTCCCACAACATCATCCCGGAGCTCGGCGCGTTCCAAGGGATGCGAGGATTTTCGGGGAACGTGCGCTTTGGAGGAGGCATGATGAAGCAGAGGATGAGGAGAAACTGGAAAATGTGGGATTCGGACTTTAAAGTGAGTACTTTAAACATCCTCCCAAGTCGTTTAACTCGAGTGGATGTTATGCAGCCCCGTAGGGAAATGGTTGACCTACAAAAGGCTCCAAAGCACGCGCTGGGAGGTGGTCAGTGTAGTTCCACACGTTGCTGGCTTGACTTTGTAGTGTGTATCTCCTAAGGACAGACCGAGGAGCGTTCGTATGTGCAGTGCTTTAATCTGAAAACATTTCTTTCCTAACGGTAGGAGAATATCGCTGTTGTTTTTTACCTCATCTCCTGTTTTGTAGAGGTGGCGGGTTGTGTCCTGCCTGATGGACCATGCTGACGAGAAACTGGTGGAACAAAGCAGTGCTGGGTGAGGAGAGCACCGCCCTCGCAGTGGTGATGAACCTTTCTCTCCTCTTGCAGCCTCAGAAAAAGAAAATGAAGAAGGACCTCACCGGAAAGAAGAGGAAGCAAACCAGCAGCTCAGATGAACCCGACAGCAAGGCGGCGAAGACAGATGGCTCCGAATCGGACTCTGACAACGGTGAGGGCAGAGGTCCCCAAAGGGGCTTTGCTAGGTGGCAGTGGGACCTCAGCTGGGTTCTGACCGTGCCGTTCCTTTCAGAGGAAGGAACCGAAGGAGAATCGGGAGAAAAAGAGGAGAAAGAAGGCTCCAGAGGCGTAAGTGACTCTTGAAAAGTTGTAGCTCCTCATAATTAAGAATGTCAGTTTTAATTGGAGGCAGAGCAGTGCAGTGAGGGCAGGGGCAGAGTCCTGCACCTGGGGAGGAGTGGCCACACACATCAGCACTGGTTGGGAGCTGGAGGAGCTCTGCAGGGGTGAACCTGGGCTTCCAGTGGTCAACAGTTGAGCCAGCAGCCCTTGTGGCCACGAAGTCCAGTGGTGATGGCTGATGCGTGATTCTGGCTGGCCTTAACGTCCCCATCTTGCATTTTAGGAAGGGGAAGATGAAGAAGGTCGAGACTCAGAGAAAGGTGAGTTGGTGTGCGTGCATAGCAGCTCACAGGAGAGGGACAGAGGGATGGTGTGTGCTCTGAATGTGCACACAGAGTGGTGCCCAGCAGCAGCAGAGGGCTCTGATGTGGCAGGAGAGAGATGAAGGCTGAATCTCTGGTTTATTCAGACTGGAGTCCGTTTCCAACCCAACCATTTTACAGCTTTGTGATATTTAAGGCCCCTTCCAACCCAGCCCATCCCATGATTCTATCATCCTTAAGGACCCATCCAACCCATCCCGTGGTTGTGGGATCTTTAAGGAGCTGTGCAACCCCAGCTGATTCTCTGAAGTAAAGGTGGTGACAATTAGTGCCCCTTACCCAAGCAAATCTGTAACGAATTGATTGAAAGCCTTCTGCAACCGGAAGCGGTGAGCACTCATTAAAACAAAGAAACAGGAAACCACCTCGAGTGTGTTTGTGTGCCACATCCCCCAACAGGGATCCTAAATCCGAGGTTCGTTTGTCCCTGCCTGGAGGGAGCAGCTCCTCGACTCCAGCGTCCCTCTGCCAAGCAATTTCGGGCCAAGCACTGATCTTGTCCAGGGCAGTTCTCTTGAATCAGGTGCTGTCCTCAAGTAGCGCCCTGAAATGCAACCTGCTTTAAACACTTAGGTGCTTTAACAATTCAAGAAGAGATCAGTCAAATCAAACGCAAATTACAGGCGGGCAAGAAAACTCAAGAGAGGCAAAAGAAGAGGCACCGAGATCGCATGGTGGAAAGGTAACGGCTCTCGTTTTGTTTCACTGAGCGATGCTGCTTCCTCCTCGGGGAGGAATGCAATGGTTGCAGGCTGGGTCCTTTCTTTGTTCCTCAGTTCTCCCAGTGCTGTGTTTGCTCCTGCCCATCTCCTGGTGCTGAATATTTGGATGCGTTGCTGCTGGGGGCAAACTGGAGTTGGCGACGTGCAGCCAACGCTGATGGGGAAATGGGCAAATCTCCAGGGCACATCCCACAGATGGGGATCCCCACTTAATGGGGTTGGGGGAGAGCTGTAGGCAGCTCTGCTTTCTGTTAGTGAGCGGCACTCGTCGCAGAGCTCAGGTTTCAAAGTAACTCTAAAAGGGAAATAGTGGCTGCCACAGAAATTGGGAAGGGGCAGATGTTGTCAGCGTAAAACTCACGAGGTGCACGGGGTGTCGTTGAACCAGAGCCTTTTCTCAACAAAGTATTGCCACTTCCACCTGCAAACAACACCGACTCTTGCCTCAAAAAGTGGGGATTTGTGTAAAAATGTCACTTGGCAAAGAATTTGTTCTTAAGCTTCAAAGCTCCTTGAGTGCAGTTGTCCTCCGGGAGGAAGCGAGGCCGCCTTCCCTCAGTGGAATTCTGTCCCTTTCTCCCAGCCAAGACAGGGAGAATCGTCTTAATTCGTAGTTACAGCTTCACTTTAATGATAAAAGAATTTTTAAGGTCTGCAAAGGTTTAAAAGAATTTGGCCTCAAGTTTTGTGGTGTGCCATCCGCCCCGAGCTGCTCCTTACTGTTAGCGTTTGTTTCCAGTCTGACCTCTTTGAGTACGAGCTGGATTTCTTTATTGGGAAGCTCTCTGTAGTGTTTTTAAAGATGGGAACGCTTTCCTGCGTAGAGGAAACCCGCTGTAGGGGGGTTGGACTGAGGCTGAGCTCTGGAGATCCCCTCTGCTCCTCTGCTTTGTGGAGAATCACAGATCACAGAATCACAGAATCCCCCGGGTTGGAAGGGACCCCAAGGATCATGCAGTTCCAACCCCCTGCCTGGCAGGGCCACCAAACATCCACATTCAGATCAGGTTGCCCAGGACCCCGTCCAACCTGGCCTTGACCACGTCCAAGGACGGGGCATCCACAGCCTCCCTGGGCAGCCCGTTCCAGGGCCCAACCGCTCTCCTAGTAAAGAACTTCCCCCTAACATCCAACCTAAATCTTCCCTCCTTCAACTTGGATCCATTTCCCCTCGTCCTGCTGTTGTCAGCCCTTTTGAAGAGTTGACTCCCCTCCTGGGTGTAGGTTCCCTTCAGGTATTGATAGGCTGCAATGAGGTCACCCCGCAGCCTTCTCTTCTCCAGGCTGAACAAAGCCCAACTCCCTCAGCCTGTCCTCATAGGGGAGCTGCTCCAGCCCCCTCATCATCTTAGTCGCCCTCCTCTGGACCCTTTCCAAATCCCCCCATCCCCCATACCGACCCCATTCCCCCCTCACTGCCCCCTATAACGACCCCATTGCCCCCCAGCCCCCCTCATTGCCCCCCATTCCCCTCACTGCCCCCTATAACGACCCCATCCCCCCTCACTGCCACCTATAACTACCCCATCCCCCCTCATTGCCCCCTATAATGACCCCATTGCCCCCCACCCCCCCATACCCACCCCATTCCCCCCTCACCGCCCCCCTATAACCACCCTAATGCCCCCCCAGCCCCCTCATTGCCCCCTATAACGACCCCAGTGCCCCCCATCCCCCCTTATTGCCCCCTATACAGCCCCCTGATCATCTTAGTCGCCCTCCTCTGGACCCTTTCCACAATCTCAATGTCTTTCTTGTACTGAGGGCTCCACACCTGGACACAGGACTCCAGATGGGGCCTCACAAGAGCCGAGTAGAGAATCCCAGCATCTGAGCACAACCTCAGCCCCTTTCCCCTCTGCTGGGTTCCCCGCTGCGCCGTTTGTCTGCGTTGCCCCCCAGCATTTGGGTTGTGGGATGGAAGCCTGCACTGGGCGTCCCTCCCGCTCACACCCGCTGTCCCAGCAGGATCCAGTACGTTTGCTCCCTGTGCAAATATCGCACCTTCTACGACGACGAGATGAACAGCCACCTGGAGAGCAAATTCCACAAGGAGCACTTCAAGTTTGTTGGAACCAAGCTGCCCCAGCAGACTGCTGACTTCCTGCAGGTGAGCGCTGCTGACGTTTCGATCCTCTATGAATGAGGTTTGGGTGATTTTTGTGTTGCTTTGGCTTTTATTTCCACAGCTGCTACTCCTCACTCTTGCCTTCCAGGAATACGTTGCCAATAAAACGAGGAAAACTGAAGAGCGCCGTAAAGCAATTGAGGACATCAATGCCGTTATCCAGCAGATCTACAGGGACCAGGATCTCACACAAGGTGAGCTCTCACCCCTTTCTGATTGGTGATTAATTAGCTTTGCTGTGGCTCACCGATGGAGCGTTTGATGGTTATGAACGTGGCATGAAAATGGAGCTTGAATGTGGTTTCAAATGAGAAAGTTAAAATGGTAGAACAACATTTATCCAATATTTACCGGCCTTAGAAGAAAATTCTGGATTAAGGTTCCTTCCAACCAAACTTTCCATAACTCTGTGATCTTTCAGGACCCTTCCAGCCCAACCAATTCTATGATCTTTCAGGACCCTTCCAGCCCAACCCATTCTATGATCTTTCAGGACCCCTCCAGCCCAACAATTCTATGATCTTTCAGGACCCTTCCAGCCCAATTGATTCTATGATCTTTCAGGACCCTTCCAGCCCAACTGATTCTATGATCTTTCAGGACCCTTCCAGCCCAACCAATTCTATGATCTTTCAGGACCCTTCCAGCCCAACCAATTCTATGATCTTTCAGGACCCTTCCAGCCCAAGCCATTCAGTGATCTTCAAGCACCTCCCACACCAATCCATTCTATCATGTCATGTTCTGTGACCTTCACAGACCCTTCCACCCCAAGCCATTCTTTCACTTTAAGGTTCTGTGATCTTCAGGGACCCTTCCAACCCAACCTGAAGGTTGGAACCCTCACATTATCCCCTGTGTTTGCTTCTCCTTCCCCTCAGCCCCCGTTCTGCCCCTTGGGGAGACTCCTGACGCACTGTGAAGTGAATTTTTGGTAGGAAGGTGATGCACGTGGGGCTCACCTTGTTCCAATCTTCCAGACATCGGTATGGAGCACTTCATCAAGAAGGTGGAGGCCGCTCACTGCGCTGCCTGCGACCTCTTCATCCCCATGCAGTACGGCATCATCCAGAAGCACCTGAAGTCTCTCGACCACAACCACAACCGCAGGGTGAGTGCTGCCTCCTTCCTGCCCTGGGAATCCCTTTTTATTTATATTTTTGGGGGAGGCTCCAGCCACAACAACAGCAGCAATGTGGATTTGTTCGCTCAGGCGGCTCCTGAAAATAGGGAGAAATGTTTTTCTTCACCTTTCGGTGCCGTTTGCAAAGAGGCAGCGCTGAGTTCTGAGGGTCCCACGTCAGCTCTGTGAAACAGGGCAAGGCGTTGATGGAAGCAGCTTCAGCAAAGCCCCGCTGTTCCTTCTGAGCACGAGATGCCTCAGGTGGACGAAACGCGTGTTTATTTCTGTACCCCACGCAGGCCATGATGGAGCAGTCCAAGAAATCCTCCCTGGTCGTGGCCAGGAGCATTCTGAACAACAAGCTGATCAGTAAGAAGCTGGAGCGGTACCTGAAGGTGGGTGTGCAGAGCGGCTGTGGTTCTGCCCATAGCTGAGCTTTGGCATTTCGGTGCATTTTGGTAACACCTTTGGGTCCCTCGTTGCTGATGGTGGGTTCTTCTGCTCTGTGTGGTGCTGCTTGTGGGTGGAAGCAGCCCCAGAGCCCGAGAGCTGCGTGGTTTCAAGCTGAAACTTGTGTTTGCACACAGCTGCTGTGACCCGGTGTGAAGTTACGGGTTTATCAGCAGGGAAACGTTTGCCTTCTGTTGCAGGGTGAGAATCCTTTCACGGATGACCCTGAAGAAAAAGAGGAGCACGAGGAGGGAGAAGGGGGAGCGGCTGGGAACGTGGAGGAAGGGACAGCAGAAGGAGGAGACGAAAACAAGGAGGAGGAGGAGCATCTGGAAGAAGAGAATGGGGATGATGAGAACAAGGAGGAAAACGTGGGCGATGAGAACAAGGAGGAAGAGAATTTAGACAGTGAGAATAAAGAGGAAGAAATTTTAGACGGTGGAAACAAAGAGGAAGGAAATCTGGAAGATGAAAGCAACGATCCCAAGGAGAACCCAGAAGGAAATGAAAATGAGGAGGAGGAAGAAAAAGGGACAAAGAGGGAAACTGAGGCCCAGGCAGAAGCACAAGAAGTGGAGCTGGGTGCAGGGAGCAGAGGGGGGGAGGAGGAGGAGGAGAGCTGGCAGCCTGCTGGGGAGTCGCTGCCCGAGGATGAAGAGCAGCAGCCAGCAGAAGGTGAAGAGGAGGAGGAGGAGAGTGAAGAAACGGCTGCTGCTGCTGAGGACGAGGCATAAAACATTGGATGGGAAAGCTGACGTGAAAGAACTGGCATCTTTTTTTTAAGAACATTGGAAAGAAGCGTAACTGTATCTGTGAATTTCATAGCACACGTTGAGTTACCGTTCCACTAAACCTGTGTAGGCAGTGGAAGCCTTTACCTGTAAAGTGATGGGGGAAAATAGATTCTTATTTTATTTTTTTGTTCTGTTTTGTTTTTGTTTTGTTTTGTTTTTTTACCAAATCTTCATTTGAGTAGCTAGGTTTTGTGTGGTCTGGTTTTTTAGATGCCTTTGTACTAGGAGAACTTCTCTGAGCATGTGTACCAACCGGCGCATCGTCACCGCCTGGCGAAGCAGAGCTCTTCTCTCTTCCCCCAGACACATTTTCTATATTTAATGAAGATGTGGTTTGTCCCCTCAGCCTGTTTGCCTGGAGCCAGCAGAAGTTCCCTCGCAGGGCGTCCATTCCTGCGACGCACGCTGTGAGGTTCTGCGTCGTCTCCGTGTGACTGTAATATTTCCTCCCCGATGTTTTAATGCGGAGCGAAAGTTTTCAGTGGTGTCAACGTTTGTGGTGTTTGTGAAATGCTTTCCCTTGGAGGTGGATGTTGTGGTGGGTGGAGATAAAGGACTACCTGCGACTGCCCCGACTCTGCCTTCATTTCAGAGCTGGGAGGAGGTGGAGGCTGAGCACAGCTCTGCTGCCCCTGAAGTGTCGTCACCCGGAGCGCAGATCTGCCTCTGGGATGAGGTTTGATTGCCATTCTGTGCTGCTGTGAGCGTTAAGGACCCTTCCAGCATAACCCGTTCTCTGGTTCTTTGACCTTCAAGGACCCTTCTGGCCCACGGCTCTGTGATTTTCTGACCCTTCCAACCATTCCATCATCTCTAAGATCCCTTCCCAATTTATTCCGTGATTCTTAAGGACTCCTCCAACCCTTCATGGGCAGGACATGACACACGTGTTCCATCAGCAAGAAGGGCTCAATCCACAATTAAATCCCTATTAATTAGGGCATTGCTGCAGCTGCCGTTAAGGTTTCGAGGCTTTTCAAGTGAAGCCTTGCTCCTTAATGCACCAACCATTGCTGTGCTGCAGACACATTGCAGGACGTTCTGTGCAATTTGTTCTCCCTCAAGCACCACATTTCCTCCTCAAATTTCCTCATTTTTCCCTTCATAATGCCGTTTTTGGGTCACATTTCCCTCTTTTGTCCTCACTCTCCTTTATCTCTCTCCTTCCACTCCTCCACTTTCCCCACATTTTTCTTCCCATTTCTCCTCTTTTTTCACCTTTTCCCATTTTTCCTTCACATTTCCTCATTTTTCCCCCATTCATTTTCCTTTCTCATTTCTCCCAATTTTCCCTTCACTTTCCTTCACTTTCCCCTCAGATTTCCTCATTTTTCTCTTCCCGTTTCCTCGCCTTTCTCCATTTTTCCCACTCATTTCTTCATTTTTCCTTGTTTTTCCTTCCTATTTATTTATCTCTTCTTTTTCCCCTCCATATTTCATCCCTTTCCCATTTTCCTCTCCTTTTCCTTCACTTTTCCCCTCTACTGTCTCCGTTTTTCCTTCACTATTCCTTATTCTTCTTCCTTTTCCCCCATTTTCCCCTCTGTTTTCCCCCTTGTTGCTCTTTTCCCCCCCAGAATCGAACTGAATTCCCCTTTCCATGTTAATCGCAGCCCCTCGAGGAGCAGCAGAGGGACGGGGTCACGCTTAGGGCTGGGGTCAGGGGTCAGAGGTTACGGTGTCACTGCTGCCTCAGGGCTGCGCAGCAGGAGCAGGCCGCAGCTCCATAGCAACCGCAGCTTCCGCCGCCGCCGCCCAATCAGGTGCGGATACGGGCATGATTGACGGCACAGAGGAGCGAGCGGGGCCTACGGCAATTCACCAATGGGATTTGGGGTTGGGCGCGAGGCGGGGGCAGCGAGGCCCAATGGGAACTGCGGAAAGACCGCGCCTCTGGGAGCACTCGACCAAAAGGCGCTTCCGGTGGGCGGTGCTTTGGCGTACAGCCAATCGGTGCCTTCCGTGGGCGGGCATAACGGCACGGTTGCGGCCAATCGTCGTCGGGCACATTGCGCCTGCGTACTGCGCGCTCGAGCGGCCGAGCGGAGCCTCGGCGCTGCGGCGGAGCACGACATGGAGCCGGGATACGGCGGTACGTACGGTCCGGGGGCTGCAGGGGGCGGCCGGGCCCTCCCCGGTACCTCCCGGGGCCTTTCCGATCCCTCGGGGCCTCCTCGCCGCATCAACAACGGTTAAACCTAAGGGGAGGCGTTGTGCCCGCCCTCTGTGAGGGGGAGCCGCAGCCCATTGGCTGAGCGGAGAGTCGCTCAGCTCGGGGCGGCCGCTGATAGGCTGATGGGTTGTGAGGCTCCGGGGGATGGGGGGAGGGGGGGCGAGAATGTGGGGGAAAAAAACGGGGAGGGCAGATGGGGGGGGGATTCGGTGCCCCCCCGTTGTGGGTTACCCTCGTGGGGGTGTTTCGGTGTTGAGGGGGAGGAAGCGGAGCGGGGGCCCGGTGCTGGCGGAGCCTCAAAATGGCGGCGGTGCGGCCACGCCCCAGCAGAACCCCTGAAAAAACACTGAGAGGCGGGGGGGGGGGGATCATTGCGACCCCCAGTGCGTGAGGTGACCTCGTAAAGTGGGGGAGAGGGAAATGTGTGCGGGCAGGGAGTGGTGGGTTGGGGCATTAAGTTCAGAAAGTGGGGATTTAGGTTGATGTGAGGAGGGAAGGTTTTATTGCCTTCAAGGACCTTTCCCAGCCCAACTCGTACTTTGATCTTTCAGGACCCTTCCAACCCGATCATTCTGTTGAGCTTTGAGACCCCTTTATATCCAACCATTCTGTGGCACTGTGGTTTTATGGACTTTCAAGGACCTTTCTGGCCCATTCTGTGGTTCTGTGATCTTTAAGGACCCTTCCAACCTGAGTCGTGCTGTGATGGTGCAGTTCTGTGATCTTCAAAGACCCTTCCAACCCAACTCATTCTGTGATTTTCTGATCTTTAAGGACCTTTCCAACCCAACCCATTCTGTGGTTCTGCGATCTTCAAAGACCCTCCCACCCCCAAGCATTCTGTGATTCTGTGAAATTTAAGGCCCCTTCCAACCCATTCTGTCGTTCTTTGGTTCTGTGATTTTTAAGGGCTCTTCAACTCAGCCATCCCATGGGGATAGGCTGTGGCACATCTGACCTAAAACCAGGCATTTTGGCCTCAAAATCCACCTCACGCTCTGCCCCCTGTGATGCACTCTGTAGATCATTTTATGAAGGGGTCAGTGATGCTCTGGGTGTAAAAACTGCCTTTTATTTCCCAAATGTTTCATGAGTTTTCTTCTTGGGAGATGCCTGCTGATAAGACACTGCTGACACCTGGGTTGTTCATAACTCTCACTAGGGTAGCGCGGATCTCATGCAGCTCTCTGAGTAGGTGTTCCCTAGGGAAAGGGTTGAGCTGGGCTTTGTTTTCTGATTGGTTTTAAGGTAATTAAGGGCAGAAAGTGAAACCGTGTTGGAAAAAACACCGTATCCTGAAACCAGCTTCCTTACTTTGTGTTCTTCTTGCAGGTTATGGCTCCTGGAGTACTGGAGCCACCAACGCACAAGGTGAATTGCTTTACATTGATATATGCATTAAACAAACAAACAAGTGGGGAAATATCTCTCGGAGCTGAATCCATCTTTCTTCTTTCCCTCAGGTACCTACGCAGCGGGTGCGACAAGCTGGCAAGGTGGGTGCTACACGGAGCTGCCATCCCAAAAAAAAGCCCCCAAGCCGCTGTCTGGGAGCAGACAAAGAGGGAAGATGGCGCAGCAAGGCAGCAGCCCTAACTGCTCTCGGTTCTATTGTAGGCATGGCGGCAAAGGAGAACTACGAGGGGTCCTCGTGGCAGAGCTGGCAGTCCCACTACGAGAGCCCCAGGGCGGACATGGGGAAGGCTGCACAAGGTCAGAGGTCCCTTCAAACCCAAACCATTTGTGTGACCTTCAAGGGACCCTTCCACTCCAAACCATTCTATCACTCTATGGTTCTGTAATCCTTAAGGAACTTTCCAACCCATCCATTTTGTGATTTCATGGTTCTGTGACTTTTAAGGACCTTCCGACCTATTTCATCATGCCATGATCTCAAAGGACCCTTCCAACACAAGCTGTCCTATGCTCCTGCAACTTTTCAACCCAACCAGTTTCTAGGATTCTGTGGTTCTGTGAACTGTAAGGACCCATTCCCACCCAGGCATTTTTAGGATTCCATGGTTCTGTGACGTTTAAGGACCATTCCAACCCAACCAGTTTCTAGGAATCGGTATTTTTTTAACCATTAAGGACCGTTCCAACCCGACCAGTTTTAGGGTTCCATGGTTCTGTGACCTTTAAGATCAGTTCCAACCCAACCAGTTCTGGGGTTCCATGGTTCTGTGACCTATAAGGACCATTCCAACCTAAGCAGTTCTAGGGTTCCATGGATCTGTGACCTTTAAGGACCATTCCAACCCAAGCAGTTCTGGGATTCCATGGTTCTGTGACCTTTAAGTTCAGTTCCAACCCATCCAGTTCTGGGGTTCCATGGTTCTGTGACCTTTAAGTTCCATTCCAACACAACCAGTTCTAGTGTTCCGTGGTTCTGTGACTTTTAAGGACCATTCCATCCCAAGCATTTCTGGGGTTCCATGGTTCTGTGACCTTCAAGGACCATTCCAACACAACCAGTTCTGGATTTCCATGGTTCTATGACCTTTAAGGACTATTCCAATCCAACCAGTCTGGGATTCCATTGTTCTGTGACCTTTAAGGTCCATTCCAACCCAACCAGTTCTAGGGTTCCATGGTTCTGTGACCTTTAAGTTCCATGCCAACCCAACCAGTTGTAGGGTTCCATGGTTCTGTGACCTTCAAGGACCATTCCAACCCATCGAGTTCTAGGGTTTCATGGTTCTTTGACCTTTAATGACCATTCCAACCCAACCAGTTCTGGGGTTCCACGGTACTGTGACCTTTAATGACCATTCCAACCCAACCAGTTCTGGGGTTCCACGGTACTGTGACCCTTTAGGACCATTCCAACCCAACCAGTTGTAGGGGTTCCATGGTTCTGTGACCTTTAAGGACATTCCATCCCAAGCAGTTCTGGGGTTCCATGGTTCTGTGACCTTTAAGTTCCATTCCAACACAACCAGTTCTAGTGTTTCCATGCTTCTGTGACCTTCAAGGACCATTCCAACCCAACCTTTTCTAGTGTTCCATGGTTCTGTGACTTTTAAGGACCATTCCAACCCAACCAGTTCTGGGGTTCCATGGTTCTGTGACCTTTAAGTTCAGGTCCAACCCAACCTTTTCTAGGGTTCCATGGTTCTGTGACCTTTAAGGGACCATTCCAACCCAATCAGTTCTGGCATTTCATTGTTCTGTGAACTTTAAGGACCATTCCAACCGCAACCAGTTCTAGGGTTCTATGGGTTCTGTGACCTCTTAGTTCCATTCCAACCCAACCAGTTCTAGTGTTCCGTGCTTCTGTGACCATTAAGGACCATTCCAAGCCAACCAGTTCTGGGATTCCATTGTTCTGTGACCTTCCAGGACCATTCCAACCCAACAATTTCTAGGGTTCCATGGTTCTGTGATCTTTAAGGACCATTCCATCCCAACCAATTTTAGGGTTCCTATGGTTCTGTGACCTTTTAGGACCCATTCCCAACCCAGTTATTTTTTGGGTCCAGTTGTTCTTTGATCTTTAAGTACCTTTTCAACTAATTGATTTTGTCAGTGCTTTCATGATCTTCAAGGAAGCTTCCCACTCATCATTGTATTGTTATGTAGTCTTTTGGGACCCAACCATTCCATGGTTCTGTGTTGTTCAAAGATCTTTCCAACCCATGCCAAGTTTGTATGTTCTTGAAGGACGTTCTAGTCCATCCCCTTCCAGGACTTTATGATCTTTAGGGACTCTTCCAGCCCCATCCCTTCCATATTTCTATGATCTCGAAGGATCCTTCCTCTCCAACCCAGACTGTGGTTATGTAATCTTTAATGACCCATCCAACCCAACATTCCATGGTTCCATGATCTTTAAGGACCCATCCAACCCAGCCATTCCATGGTTCCATGATCTTTAACGACCCATCCAACCCAGCCATTCCATGCTTCCATGATCTTTAACGACCCATCCAACCCAGCCATTCCATGCTTCCATGATCTTTAACGACCCATCCAACCCAGCCATTCCATGCTTCCATGATCTTTAACGACCCATCCAACCCAGCCATTCCACCGTTCCATGATCTTTAAGAACCCAACCATTCCTTGGTTCCACAATCTTTAAGAACTCATCCAACCCAACCATTCCATGGTTCCACGATCTTGAAGCACCCTTCCAACGCCGTCCATTCTGTGATTCCATGATTTTAAGGACCCTTCCACCCCCAGCATTCCATCATCCCATGGTTCCGACACCCAAACCCACCCCCCAACCCCAACACCTTCGCGATGCCGCCCTCATCCCATCTTCCCTCCTCCAGGCTACGAAGGCTATGACTACTACAGCGCCCCGAGCTCGGCTCCGGCACCGCTGCCAGCTACAGCTACGGCCCCACTGCCACCCCCAGCTCCTGGGCACACCCCCAAAGCCCCCGAGCTGCCCCTCAGCGACGTCGGCATCGCCTCGTACGGCAGCGATCCCGCTCCCAGCGACAACTCCGACTCCATCATCGCCAAAATCAACCAGCGCCTCGACATGCTGTCCAAGGAGGGCAGCGGCGGGGCTGGGGAAGGCGTGGAGGAGCAGGAGAGGTGAGTGTGCCATTGTGCTGGAGTTAGCGATACTGAAAAGAAGCAGACTTTGGTCTGGTGTGGTTTTAATTTCAGATTGGGTTGATCTGATTGCGCTGGATCCGGCGTTCATTGAGTGATGAGCTTAGCTGATTAGCTTTCAGCTGGCCCCACGTCTGCACGCCTTCTAGCAAAGAAACGCAGCGATGAAAGAATCATTTTGCCTAATTGTTTGTTGTTGGTGGTTGTCTTTTTTTTTGGCTTTTTTTTTTTTTTGCTTAGGAGCTTTGAGGTTTTTCTTAATGGGTTTCTGGAACTCTTTTTGCTGTTTCTTTTTGTGCCTTTTTGCTCCTGGCTTTTGGAGCTCTCCTTTTACTGATGGAGCCCTTTCTGTGCCCCCCAGGGCTGTGGAGCTCCTTGTGTCCATAGTAAGTTTCCCAACCCCCTTTTCATCCGCGTCCCCTTTTCCTCGAGGCTCCGTTCATTTGTTTTCTTCTCCAAATCACGGTGCCAAGCACACAGATCCTCCAGGCCGACACAGACACCCACATTTAGAATCCTCTTCCATTTTTCTGGCCGGGCACATTTGAATTGTGACCCATCCAGGCTCACACACCCTACAACCAAACGCAAACACCCGTATTTAGAACGCTCCTCCACTGGAGCGCTCAACTGAGCTACAGCTCACCACAAAGGCTGCGCCGTTCGCCCTCTGACTCTTCCCCTCTCCTCTCTTCCCCTCTCCTCTCTTCTCTTCTCTTCCCTTCCCCTTCCCCTTCCCTTCCCTTCCTCCCTTCCCTTCTCCCTTCCCTTCCCTTCCCTTCCCTTCCCTTCCCTTCCCTTCCCTTCCCTTCCCTTCCCCTTCCCTTCCCCTCCCTTCCCCTCCCTTCCCCCCTCCCTCCCTCCCCTCCTTCCCCCTCCCTTCCCCTTCCCTTCCCTTCCCTTCCCTTCCCTTCCCTTCCCTTCCCCTTCCCTTCCCTTCCCTTCCCTTCCCTTCCCTTCCTCCTTCCCTTCCCTTCCCTTCCCTTCCCTTCCCTTCCCTTTCCCTTCCCTTCCTTCCCTTCCCTTCCCCTTCCCTTCCCTTCCTTCCCTTCCCTCCCCTCCCTCCCCTCCCCTCCCCTCCCCTCCCCTCCCTCCCCTCCCCTCCCCTCCCCTCCCCCTCCCCTCCCCTCCCCTCCCCTCCCCTCCCCTCCCCTCCCCTCCCCTCCCCTTTCCTCTCCTCACAGCTCCTTCAGGTTCGACTCCTTCGACTCCTACGACTCCCGCTCCTCCCTGCCCGACCACGACGCCTTCCGCTCCCCCTACGACTACGAATCCGGCCCTGACCGCTCCGATTCCTTCGGGAGCCACTTCGACAGCCGCCGGGACCAAACCCGAAGCCGAGGCGGCGCTTACGGTGCGGTGCGCGGCCGGGGCCAGAACCGACCTCAGAACCGGGGCCCGCCCCAACGCTTACGGTCCGCCCCGAACACTTCATGCCCTCGTCCCAGCTCCGAGCGGCTGTCGGCGCGCTGGAACGAGCTGAACTACATGGGGGGGCCGCGGCGGGGGGGCCCAACCGCCTGCCCTCCCCTCTTCTCCCCAAGCCCTGGTCCCCGAATATGGCGACTACGGAGACTATGGGGACTACGGGGATTACGGCGACTACGGGGATTATGGCGACTACGGCGTGATGGGGATGTCGGGCATGGGAATGGGGCGCTATGGGAGCGCGCCCTACGGATACGGAGCGGGGCGGCAGCGCAGCCAGGAGCGCATGGGCAGCGCACCGTGGCATGGGAACATGCTGGGGGTGAGTGTGGGGCTGGCGGCGGCTTCTGTCGTCTTAGTGAGTTTGTCTGGCCTTTAATGACCCAAACCCACGGGGGATAAAGACTCCGTGTGCTTTCCCCTTCCAGATGTGCTCTGCCTGGATGCGGGGCCAGCAGCAAAGCCTGCGTAGAAGTCTGTAGGATCACTTGGGCTGCAGGCCAGCAGCAGATTGTTCTACGGCTGGATAAAAGCCCATAGGGTCACTTGGGGCTATAAGGCTAGCAGCAACCCTCGATTATAAAGCCTGCAGGGCCAATTAGATGCCCCTTGGCCTGGCTGTAGGGCCAGCAACAAATCCTCTTCTGGCTAGATCAATGCGTATAGGATCACTTAGAATCATAGAATCATAGAATCACCAAGGTTGGAAAAGACCTCAAAGCTCATCCAGTCCAAACCGTTCACCTCTTACCAACAGCTCCCACTGAACCACGTCCCTCAACACAACATCCAGCCTTTCCTTCAACACCCCCAGGCTCGGTGACTCCACCACCTCCCTGGGCATCCATTGCAGTGCCTGACCACCCTTTCTGAACAGCAATTCTTCCTCATGTCCAGCCTGAATCTCCCCTGCCGTAGCTTGAAACCATTCCCTCTGCTCCTATCCCTGATGACACGAGAGCAGAGGCCGACCCCCAGCTCACTGCAGCCTCCCTTCAGGCAGCCATAGAGAGGCAGTGAGGTCTCCCCTGAGCTCCTCTTCTCCAGGCTGAACATTCCCAGCTCCTTCAGCCTCTCCTCATCAGCCCTGTGTTCCAGACCCCTCACCATTTCATTGCCCTCCTTTGAACACGTTCCAGGGCCTCAATGCAGTGAGGGGCCCAAGTGAGTGGCCTTGAGCCACAGCGCCAGAAGCAAAGCTTTTACCAGAACCTGTAGGGTTACCCAGATGTGTTGAGTAGCTGTAGGGCCCACCCAGCAAAGCCTTTTATCCATAGCGTCGCTCCAGCCTGGCTGTAGCCCTGCATGTTTGAGGCCTGCAGCAGAAGGCTTCAGCACCGCGCTCGTGGAGCTGCTGGATTGACCGATTTCTCCCCTTTTCAGCCCAAAAGGAGAGGATTCCGAAACCGCTCTGGGGTCCGATCTGACGGCGAGGGGGGGCGCAAACGGAAACAGTCTCAGAGTGGTGATGAGCCTGACAGCAAAACAGGCAAAGAGCGACAGCGACGGCGACGACACCGACAACGGTACAGGCTGGGAGCTGCCCGTCCTGCTGTGTTTTTAAGCACTGTCCTCATTTAACTTCAGTGTTGAGGCCCCTTTGTGCCCCTCAGCGTTGTTGTAATGCGTTCGCGGTGCCGCCTTGGCAAAACTGAGTGCCTGAGGGGAGCTGCTGAGTGCCTGCACCCGGACTGAGAGCACAGGGAGCAATTGGGGGGCTTTTATTTGTGGGTTCTGAGCCATTTTCATGGGCCGTGGTGATGAGTGGTGATGAGCCCTTGTCAGCACCCCTAAAATCATTTCTCTCGCACACAGCAGATGAGGGCGAAGGAGAGGAGAAGTCAGGAGATGAAGCTGACAAAGGTGTAAGTATGACATTTGTAGGTTTGTTTTTCCAGTCCTTGTGGCCAATATTTCCTTCTCTTTGCCCTGAGCTGAAAGCCCTGCAGGGGGAGGGCTCAAATTAAGCTCAAATTCCAATCAGGGAGGGGTTTCCTTCACTCCCCCACTCTGTTCTCAGGCAGGGTGGGGATCAGTGCCTTTTATTTTGGCGGTGAGAATTGCTGGGGAGACAAGGAACAAAAGGAGTTGAACAGTGATGTTCTGTCTTACATCAACCCTCCCCTCCCTCCTCATGCTGTCCCCTTTCCCCCTCTGCTTCTTGAGGGGGGAGGAGGGGAAAAGGAAAAGCTCAGATGGCAGTAAATGAAACCCTTCTGTTCTCTCTCTGTTTTGCAGGAGCGGGGCAGCTGTGGCGGAGGAAGGAAGGTAGGATGTGCTGCAGGTAAAGGCATGCAGCCCCACATTGGCACACAGGTGCTGCTGGTGCTTTCAGGCTGTTCTCCAGGTGAAGTCGAGGTGGTGGTGTGGTGTTGAAGCTTCCTTCGTGCCCGGCTCTGGGCTCTGGGCTCCTTTTCCTTGAAGAGTTCAGTGAATTGTTTACTCAGATCGCTCACCTCGCAGCTTTTGGCTCAGAACCCTGCAGATTTTAAATCAGCTGCATCTCAGCCTCACAGTTACCAAAATTTAGGAAGACAACACGTTGAGCATCTCTCAAGCTGTCCTTAGCTGCAACACGAGCGCTTCTAACATCCATTCTTTTGTTGCTCACTCCTCTCCAGCAGCCCTGTGGTTGGGAAGCACTGAGGACAGGAGCAGAAATAGTTGTTTGTTCCCAACAAGCGAGCCTTGGCCGGTGTCCCTGTCAGTGTCCTGGCTGTCTGTGATGCTGAGCTGGGTGCCATTGCTGTCTGCATTGATGGGAGCAGCTCTGGGAGCAGCGGGACAGGAAGCTTTGAGTTTTCCAGACCAAAACATTACAATTCTTGAAGCTGAGATTAAAGAGAGAACGAAAGAACTTTGCTCCTAAGTTCCTCTGCTGGTGAAGGGTGCAGCGGTGAGCGGCTCCTCAGGGATCTGTTCTCATGCTATGAGGAGGATGATGATGAGATGAAGAAGAAGAGGGAGAAGCAGAGGAGGAGGGACAGGATGCGTGACCGCGCCATGGACAGGTGAGCAGCATCCCCCCCTGGGCTGCCTGTCCCCTTCTGTGGGCTCCTCTGTTAGGGATTGCGTGTGCTGGGGCTCTGAGTGCTGATTTCATCAGGTTTTGTTTTCTCTTTTATGTTCTGTGACCGTTTTATCACGTGGAGAACAGCGTTGGTTTAATGCAGCAAGGTGCTGTAAATCCAGAAGGGCCTATTAATTAGCAAATGATGCGGCCTTACCATTAAGGTAACGCAGCATTAATGTAAAAGCAGCGGGCAAGGTGCTCCTGTAGCTCAGGGCTGTCCGAAAGCAGGGAGATTGTCTTTAATTTCATTTTCTATGGGACCCTCCTGCAGTTTGACTTGCTGGCTGCTGTTAAGCTTGTGTGGGGCTTTCACATCCTGTCACCTCCTGTTTTAGGGAGCAGCTGATGCTGCTGAACCCCTGTGGGTGCCGCAGTGATGACAGAGGAGCACTGGAAAACCCAACTGGGGCACTTTGAAAACTAAAATAAACCAAACCAACCCAAAAACAAAGAGACAGAAACTGCAGCAGGAGGAAACTGCAGTCGCCGTCTTGTTGTCGTCGTCCCAGAAGTTCAGCTTGTTCCTCACCCAGCTCATTCCTTGCTTTTCTTTCCCTCATTCAGGATCCAGTTCGCCTGCTCTGTCTGCAAATTCCGCAGCTTTGAGGAAGAGGAGATCCAGAAGCACCTCCAGAGCAAGTTCCACAAAGAACCTTGCGCTACATCGGAACAAGGCTGCCCGACAAGACGGTCGAGTTCCTGCAGGTCCGGATCTTTGCGTGTGGTTTCTGGGCTCAGTTTGGATCACTTTGGGCTTTGTGGGGGATGCAGGGGTTTTCTTCTTCACCCCTTTACTGCTGGGCTGTAAATTTCTGTGCACCATTTCTGTGCGTCGCTTTTCTTGACGCAGTTTCTCCTGGTTTGGCACATTGGGAAGATAAAGCGATGTGTGAATTTAACCAGCCAAGCCAAGGGTGAACGCTCCAGAAGTTCTTTGAATAGACAGAGCTGGGGAAAGATGCTGCAGCAGTTCTTTGCCATCTGCACAGACAGAACAGAGAAGGGCCTGAGATGAGGGTTTTATTTTCTGGAGCTGATTGCTGTTTGCTTTTTGGGGTCAGATAAGCGAGGCTGGTGCCTTCTGGCATCTGGAGGGAGCCACCGTTGTGTCCCAGTGGGGTTATAAAAGCATCGGCCTGGCAGGGGAAAGCACCCAACGTGCCCCTCAGTTCCCACCTGTTATCATTCATCCTCGTGGTCTTTCTGTGGAGCTGCTGCTGTCATTTGAGGGTCGTTGTGTGGTGCTGTCGTCCCCTGCAGGAGTACATCGTCAACAGGAACAGGAAGATCGAGAAGCGGCGCCAGGAGCTGACAGAGAAGGAGGGCACGAAGCAGAAGCCGGATCCCTTCAAAGGTAAGAGGTGTCCAGCTGGTGCTGGGGGTGTCCTGTGGGGCAGGGTGAGTTTGTTGTCTGTTTGGTAGAAGAAATCATTGTGGGGAGGGGATGTTGGGGAGGGGGAAGTTGGGGATGTTGGGGAGGGGGATGTTGGGGTGGGGGATGTTGGGGAGGGGGATGTTGGGGGGGATGTTGGGGAGGGGATGTTGGGGAGGGGGCTGGTTGGGGCCTGGGGGGGGGGATGTTGAGGAGGGGGATGTTGGGGAGGGGGATGTTGAGGAGGGGGATGTTGAGGAGGGGGATGTTGGGGTGGGGGGATGTTGGGGAGGGGGATGTTGGGGTGGGGGATGTTGGGGTGGGGATGTTGGGGAGGGGGATGTTGAGGAGGGGGATGTTGGGGAGGGGATGTTGGGGAGGGGGATGTTAGGAGGGGGATGTTGGGGTGGGGGATGTTGAGGAGGGGGACGCTGGGGAGGGGGATGTTGGGGAGGGGATGTTGGGGTGGGGGATGTTGGGGTGGGGGATGTTGGGGTGGGGGATGTTGGGGAGGGGGATGTTGAGGAGGGGGACGCTGGGGAGGGGGATGTTGGGGAGGGGGATGTTGGGGAGGGGGGATGTTGGGTGGGGGGACGTTGGGGAGGGGGATGTTGAGGAGGGGGATGTTGGGGTGGGGGATGTTGAGGAGGGGGATGTTGGGGTGGGGGATGTTGGGGAGGGGTGATGTTGGGGAGGGGGGATGTTGAGGAGGGGATGTTGGGGAGGGGGATGTTGAGGAGGGGATGTTGAGGAGGGGGATGTTGGGGAGGGGGATGTTGGGGTGGGGGGATGTTGGGGTGGGGGATGTTGAGGAGCGGGGATGTTGGGGAGGGGGATGTTGGGGAGGGGGGATGTTGGGGATGTTGAGGAGGGGGATGTTGAGGAGGGGGATGTTGAGGAGGGGGGATGTTGGGGAGGGGGATGTTGGGGAGGGGGATGTTGAGGAGGGGGGATGTTGGGGTGGGGGATGTTCGGGGAGGGGGATGTAGGGGAGGGGGATGTTGGGGGGGGGGGATGTTGAGGAAGCGGCGGGTGATGTTGGGGAGGGGCAGAAGTGCGGGAGGGGTGTTGGGGAGGGGGTCTGTTGGGGAGGGGGCTGTCTGTCCGTTCTGTGGTTTCTCCAGCAGCAGACCCGCGAGGCTCGTGGAATAAAAGGAGGCAAGCCTCCAAAAGCTTGGGCAGAACGCCTCCCTCAACTTCTGCCTCATATCTTCCCATTCCCGCAGGCATTGGCCAGGAGCACTTCTTCAAGAAGATCGAGGCCGCCTCACTGCATGGCCTGTGACATGCTGATCCCTGCCCAGAGCCACCTCCTGCAGCGGCACCTGCGCTCCGCAGAGCACAACCCGGAACCGCAGGGTGAGCAGCAGCACCCACAGAATCACAGCATCACAGAATCACAGGGCTTGGAAGGGAGCTGCAGAGCTCATGCAGTCCAACCCCCTGCCCCAGCCGTTCCTACAGCAGGGCGCACAGCTTGGCATCCAGGCAGGTCTGGAACATCTGCAGAGCAGGAGACTCCACCACCCTCCATGGCAGCCTGCTGCAGTGAGCAGTGGGACCCATAGAGACTTGTTGGGACCCATAGAGACACACTGAGACCCATAGAGACACACTGGGACCCGTAGAGACACGTTGGGACCCATAGAGACTTGTTGGGACCCATAGAGACACATTGGGACCCATAGAGACCACATTGGGACCCATAGAGACACGTTGAGACCCATAGAGACACACTGGGACCCATAGGGACACACTGGGACCCATAGGGACACGTTGGGACCCATAGGGACACGTTGGGACCCATAGAGACACGTTGGGACCCATTGGGACCCACTGAGACATATTGGGACCCATTGGGACCCATAGAGACCTATTGGGACCCATAGAGACACATTGGGACCCATAGGGACACGTTGGGACCCATAGGGACACGTTGGGACCCATAGAGACACGTTGAAACCCATAGAGACATGTTGAGACCCATAGAGACACATTGGGACCCATTGGGACCCATGGAGACACCATTGGGACCCATTGGGACCATAGGAGACACATTGGGACCCATGGAGACACGTTGGGACCCGTAGAGACACATTGGGACCCATTGGGATCCATAGAGACACATTGGGACCCATGGAGACACATTGGGACCCATTGGGACCCATAGAGACAGGTTGAGACCCATAGAAATTTGTTGGGGGACCCATTGGGACCCCATAGAGACACATTGTGACCCATGGAGACACATTGGGACCCATTGGGATCCATAGAGACACATTGGGACCCATAGAGACACATTGGGACCCATGGAGACACATTGGGGACCCATGGGACCCATAGAGGACACGTTGGGACCCATAGAGACACATTGGGACCCATAGACTCCCCCCCCTCCCTGCACCCTGTTCCATTGCTCCTCCCCTCACTGCACAGCCGTTCCTTCGCACATTGCTGCACAACTTCCTATGCTGCAGTTCCGGCCGTTTCCCCTCCTCCTGTCTCCACTCCCCACTGAACAGAGTCCATCCTCGCCATTCAGCCCCCCACACCTCAGATATTTACAGACCTGGATCAGGTCCCCTCTCAGCCTTCTTTTCTCCATGCTGAACAGACCCAGTTCACTCAGCCTTTCCCCATAGCAGAGATGCTCCAGGCCCCTCACCATCTTGGTGGCCCTCTTCCCAAGAGCTCCCTGTCTGTTTTGTGCTGGGCAGCCCACAACTGGACGCAGAGCTGCAGACCCCTCTCTTCTCCTCCCTGTCCTTCATCTCTGAGGGCTCCTCCTCCTCCTCTCAGTCTCTGCCTCTGATGAACGTTCAGCCTGAGCTCTGGGTTTATTTGCAGCCTCTACATCACTCCTGTGTCTATTTTGCAGCCCTTGTTATTAAAACATAAAAAGGGCGACAGAAGGCCGGTGGGGTGGCTGACCTTGTTTTTGTGAGGCTGATGCCCAGATAAGAGTTGAAACACACAAATGAGTCGATGCCAACCCAAACCATGCAGCGATTCTGTGACTTTCATCTTGAAGATGCACATTTAATTAATGAGTTTACTGCATGTGCCAGGCTGAGTTTTCCTTCTCTCAATCTGCGTTTGCTTGGAATTCTGACTGAAAAATTCTGCCTTAAAATTTGAGGGCGCTTGAGGAATTCAGATGGAGACAGTAAATGTCTAAATGGGGTTTTAGAAACGGGATGGGGTGGGCCAATAACAAAGAGAATCCTAGGATGGGTTGGGCTGTAGGAGGCCCTGAAGGTCACAGAACCATGGAATGGTTGGGTTGGAAGGATCCTTAATCATCACAGGACCATGGTTGCACTGGGGAAGGTCCAGAGGCTCCGCTTTCATCCTCCTGCACTTGTGGGATTTGTAAAAGAGTCTGAACACCTCGAGCCCAAATCCCACGACTCCGATGCTGGGTTCCCTGCTGTGGTGTTGATTCCCCACTCTGACATTTGTTGGGTTCCCCTTTTTGATGTGGGTTCCCTCTCCAACCTTTGTTGGATTCCCTTCTCTCCAGTCTGGTTTCCCCCCTCCAACATTTCTTGGTATCCCTTCTCTGATGTTCATTGGGTTTCCCTCTCTGATCTTGGTTGGATTCCCTTTTCCAGCATGGGTTCCCTCTTCCAACGTTGGTTGGGTTCCCACCTCTGACGTTGGTTGGGTTCCCTTCCATTGCGTGTTGGGTTTCTTGCATTTCTTGGGTTCCCTTTCCCTCGTGGTCCCTTTCCAATGTGGGTTCCCCTTTCTGACATTTTTTGGGTTCTTCTCTCCAACAGTCATTGGGTTCCCTCTGATTCTGGTTGGGTTCCCTCTGTAATTCTGGTTGGGTTCCCTCTCTGATGTTTGTTGGCTTCCCCCTCTGATTCTGGTTGGGTTCCTCACTCTGATGTTTGTTGGCTTCCCTTCTCTGATTTTGGTTGGTTTCCCCCTCTGATTCTGGTTGGGTTCCCTCTGATTTGGTTGGGTTCCTCACTCTGATGTTTGTTGGCTTCCCCCTGCAGTATTGGTCGCTTTCTCTCCCTGACGTTGGTTGGGTTCCCCTCTCCCATATTCCTTGTTTCTCTCTCCAGCACAGGTTGGGTTTCGCTCTGTGCCATCAGTCGGGTTCTCTTTCCTACGTGGGCTCCCTTCTCCAACATTTCTCGAGCCCCCCTTGCCGTCTCTTGGGTTCCCTCCTCCCTTGTGGCTCCCCGCTGTGACACGGCTTCTTTTCCTCCCCAGATGGCCGCCGAGCAGTTCAAGAAGACCAGCCTGCACGTGGCCAAGAGCGTCCTGAACAACAAACACATCGTCAAGATGCTGAGAAGTACCTCAAGGTGAGCCAGAGGGGGCGGTGCTCAGCTCCGGGAGCCGCACGGCGTGCGCTGCGTGCGTTCAGTGCGCGCTGGCTGTGCGCTGCAGCGCCGAGATGCGGGGAGGCTCCGCTCCCTCTCTGCTGCTGCCTTCGGAAAGGCCGAATTTTGGCTCTGGTTTCTCTCACTCCGGAGGCGGTTCACAACCTCTCGTGTTTTTAACTTGCAGACTGTACAGTACCTACCGTAACCCCCCAGATCAGTTATGAACCATCACTAAAGACACCAAATAGCCAAACCAAAACAAAACAAAACAAAAAAAGCAGGAACTAAGCCCCACAGGCACTCCGAGCACGAGGCCCGAGCTCAGCTGGGTGCAGCGTGCTCCGGGGACGGCCCCGAGCCACCCCACGTCCCGCACAGAGCCGAGCTCTGCAGAGACCCCACGGCACAGAGCCTCCAGGCGCCGCACCTCGCTCGCTGCCCCGAGATCCCGGTGGGAAGCAGGAGCTGCCCCCGGGCCAGCCCACGGCGCGAGGAGCGGGTCCTTAGGGCCAGCGCGGCGCCGGAGCGGCAGGAGGAAGCCGGAAACCCGCAGGGGGCCGGAGGAGAGCTCACAGCCCCGCGACGACGCCACGGAGCCGCTTCCCCCGACCCTGGGGGGCACCGGGATGCGCTGGGAGACCCCCCCTTGTCCCATCGGCATCACGTTGGCCTTCCCAACCCAACTGCGACTCCATCCCTCTTGGGTCCGGCGCACAGAGCCGCCGAGCTTTGCGTTCGCCCGGCGCCGCCCTCCGGGCTCTGCCGCTCGCTCAAGTTACGACTCCATCCATCTACCCCTTGCCAGGGTCCCCAGGCACGTCACCGGCACCGCCGTCCCACCTCCCGAGCGACGGCGTCCCCACGCTGCCGGCAGAGCTAAGCGCGCCCGGCCGCCGGCCGTCGGCGGGAGGAGAGCGTGGAGCCACCCCGGCGCCGTCCTCCGTACCGTTCCCAGGTGCCTAAAGCTGAAAAAAGGGGAAAAAACTGAAGGATTGCAGGTAATGCCCGAAAGCTGCCTCGTCCCCAGCGGAGCCGGGGCGCTGCGTGCCAGGACTGCCCCGCTGGGCACAGCCGGCGGGAGGACTGACGCTCCGCTGGCAGCCGGCATTCCCGTAGCTTTTCCCGGTGCTTCCCGGACAAGGCTCCGGCTCCGGTGAACCCGAGCAGGGAAGAGCGAAAACGTTGCATGGATCGCACGGAGGCGGCCGAGCGTGGGGCTGAGCCTCCCATCGGCTCCGTGGGGCGAGCAGGCCCGCCCGTGTGGGGCCGTGGGGAGCGGGGCGCGGCTGCGGGGCTCCCGCCGCCGCTCTCTGGGAGCTTCCGACGAGATAACGAGCTCCGACAATTAAAGGCACGCGCAGGGGGGCGGCCGGCTCCCCCTGGAGGAAGGCAGCGCTGTCGGATCTGCTCCGTGCGCCCGTGCCGTAGAGCCGGGCCACCGCGATTCGGGATCTCGGCTTCCTCCTGCTGAAAGCGTTGGATCCCGCTCCCGGGCGTCCGATGGTTCCCGGCTCCGCGCCCCCGGCCGCGCTCAGCGCAACCTCCCCGCTGTTCTTTTTCCCAGGGAGGAAGATCCGTTCCACGGATGAGATCCCGGAGGAAGGAGAAGGGATGGAAGGAGGCGAGCGGATGCGGCGCCCGCGGACGTGGCTGGGTCGGGAGACAACAGCACAGAGCTGGGGGATCTGTGCGACGTCCCCAAGGATCCGGGGTGACGGCGGCAAGGACCTGGCCGACAACGAGGACGGCTGTGACGGCACCGAGGTCACGGCTGATGCTGATGCTGATGCTGAAGGTCCGGGTGACGACGTGAACGAACCGGGTGACGCCCGGCGAGCCGGGCGATGCCAGAGCTGCGGGTGACGGCACCGAGGACACGGGGGACACCGAGGACACGGGTGACACCGCGGGCGCGGATCCGCCAGCCCCAGAAGAGCCCCATGAGGAGTTCCTCCGCCGCCCCCCCCCGGCCCCCGCTGCTGCCACCCGTTCCTACAGGACGAGGGACGCCCCCCCAGGAATGAAGAACCCCCCCAGGATGAGGAAACCCTCCAGAAGCGGACCTGAGGGTGGGGAGAAAGAAGAGGAGAGAAGGAAGCAGCTCCGGCAGCAGCTGAGCAACTCTTGAGCGTCCCCACACCGTGAGTGACGCTGCCCCCCTCCTCCCCCCGCAGATCCATTTCATTTCACAGAACCACACAAGGGTTGGAAGGGACCTCAAGGATCATAAAACTCCAACCCCCCCAACCCCTCCCTGCCACACACGGGGGCCCCCAACCTCCACATTTAACCCAGGGCCCCATCCAACCTGGCCTTGAACCTCCAGGGATGGACGGGGCATCCGCAGCCTCTCTGGGCAGCTGTTCCAGCACCTCCATTTTTCCCCTTTTCCTGCATTTGGGTTTGGGGTGGGGGATTCTGTGGGGGCACTGAGCTCCTGCTTCTCCCCCCCCCCCCCCCCTTTTTGTTTTAGGTTGAAAAACGATGGAATCCGTCCACACTTCCCCAAAGGAACGAACGTGAGGGACGGCGCCGCTTCGGTTCTGGGGGCGTTGCGTTGGATTTTAGGATTGAGAAGTCGTCGTTTGTTGTTGGTTTGGGGAATAAATCGGATTGTATCTGCTGGGGGCGGCCTTGATGAGGCAGAGTTGGGGTGGGAAGGGAACAGGGGGGGGCTGGGGGGGCACTGGAGAAGTTTGGGTGCGCTGCAATGGGAGGGAAGGGGAAAAAGCTCAGGCAGACCCCCCTGCATTGCTCCCCCCACCCCCCCAATGTCCTCCCCCCCCAATACACCAAGCAATTCCAATTTCTCCCTGTTTAATGTTAAAGTCACTCTCCATTGTGTACAATACAAAAATACGCCCCCCCCCCCCCCCCCCCAAGCTCCAGGACCCCCTTCCATTCCCCCTCCCCCCCCCAAGCTGTAGCAGAGAGACCCCAGGGGGGGAAAATTGCTGCCCCCCCCCCCCCATACCAGAGGTAGTCAGTGCAATGGGGGGGGGGGAGTCGGGGGGAGGGGACGACAGCGCAATTGTGGGGGGGGGGAGAGGGGGGAGGAGGGTGACAGTGTGTTGAACAGTGTGTGACAGGCTCAGATTGGCACCGGAATGGATTTGGTGTAAGATGAGGGGGGGGTGGGAAAGCACAGGGTGGCTCCGGTCCTGCCCCCAACCCCCCCCTCACCCCTTCAAAGTAAAGCCTCTGGGAGGGGGGGGGTTAAGGGGGGACCCTCATTCCTCACCCTGCAGCGCTGGGGGGGCCGGGGGCAGGGCTCAAGAACGGCCCCCCCACTCAAACTGGGGGGGGAAGGGGCAAGGATTGCTCAGTGGTGAGGGTTGGGAGGGGTCCCAGGGGATGTGGGGCTCCTCAGAAGGGGGTCTGCGAAGGATGGGGCACACAAATCCCGTGGGGGGGTCCCAGGTTACTGGGGGGGGGGGAGGGAATCGCAATTTATATTGAGAGTGGGGCCAGCATCTACTGCCATGGTCCCAAACTGTTTGGGGGGAGGGCATAGGGGGGGGTTCCTACTGAGATTTGGGGTACCCTAACCTATTTGGGGGGGGGGGGGTCCTCAAGCCCCTGGGGGAGCGTTATTGAGGGTGGGGGGCCCAGCGTGGAGTGTTGGTCCCAGGGATGAACGTGTGGGGGGGGTCCCAGGAAATGGGGGAGGTTCCAGTGGTCCGATGGGGTCCCCCAGTGTTACATGGCTGGGGGGGGGTGGGGAAGGTGGGCTAGTGTTGTAAGAGGGGGCACCCCAAAATTCGGGGGGGGGGGGCTCTTCCAGCATTTTGGGGGTCAGCTGGTGGCTCCTGGTGCTCTGAGTGTTTTGGGGTGCCCCCCCCTTAGCAGCGCCCTGGCCTTGGCGTCCCCGATGGCCCCCAAGACGTCAAAGACGAACTCATCAGGGAAGGCAAAGTCCCCGAGCTGTGAGTCCTGGGCCTGCGCCAGAGCGTCGGGGTCACGGGCATCGCGGCCCAGCTCCACCATGGTGGCAGCTGTGGGGACAACGAGGCGGTCAGGGGACGTCATAGGGGACGTGGGGGCACCCATGGGAACCCAGCTGCGCTGCGGGGCCACCAGGATGCGGGGACAGGGGAGGGACAACATAGAGGAACACAGCTGCGCGGGGGACAGCGAGACATGGGGACAGGCAGGAGGCATCACAAGGGCTGTGAGATTGTGGGGTCAGGGGATGCAGAGGGGACACAGGGACACCCAAGGGATGCAGCTCAGCTGTGGTGGCAGCTGTGAGGGCACTGGGACAGTCGGGACGCTCGGGGCCCCCTCAGCTCCTCCATGGTGCACATGGGGACAGAAGGGACCCCCAGGTCCGTGATGGTGGGGATGTGGGGACACCCAGAGGGCAAAGGGGCAGCCAGGGGTCCCCTGTTCCGCCCTAATGGTGACTGCAGGGGGACACGGATGGTCGGGGACCCCCCAGCTCCTTCGCAATGGGGACACGGGGTCAGCAGGAACCCCAGCAGTGAGGTCACCCGGGGGGCCCCCAGCCCTCAGTAACCCCCTCCCCAGGCACCACCCCCCTGCTTCACCCCACACCCACCTGCCAGGCCGCTCTGGGCGCTGAGGTGGAGCCCCCCCCCCCTCTTTGCAGCCGCCCCCCTCGCCCCTCACCCAGCTCGGTGTCGCGGATGCCCCATGTAGCTCTCCAGCAGATCGTCCACCTTGGCGATGGGCGCGCTCCTCGAAGGCGCTGGGCTGATGGGGGTGGGACAGCAGGGGGGCGTTAAGGAGGGTCCCCAGCATCCCTCTGCCCCCCCTCACGACCCCCCCTCCCCCCCCCACAAACCCACCTGCTCCTCCACGGTGGCCGGGCCGTGGGCGCGCAGCCTCAGGGTGCCCCGACCGCTGCCCAGCGCTGTGCCCCCCCCCCGGCCCCCCGCCGTGCGCTGGCTGATCATGTCTGCAATGGAGGGGGAGGTGGGTGTAAATCCTGGGGTCACCCCACACCCTACAGGACCCTCCCCCAACCACAGTCCTTAAACCCCCATCCCGACCCCAACCCCAGTCCAAACTGCCCCCAACCCAATCCCACTCTCTGTCCCCATCCCCACTCCAGTCCCAACCCTGCTTCCAATCCCCAGCCCAAAATCAATCTCAACCTCAGCTCCAATCCATCCTCGATCAATCCCACTCTCAACCCCAACCCACATCCCAACCTCAGGCACAACCCCAGCCTCACCTCCAAGCGCCGATCCCAATCCAATCTCAACTGGATCTCAACCCCTCCCCAACCCCCATCCCAATCTCAGTCCAACTCCACGCCTCATCCTCATCCCAGTCCCAATTCCCATCTGACTGCATCCTAATCCCAATCCCCACCCCAATCCCGTGCCCCATCCTCATCCCCATCCCAATCTCAACCTCAATCCCACCCAACTCCAATCCAATCCCAGTCCCCATCTCAACTTCATCCCAACCCCAATCCCATTCCCAACCCCACGCCCCATTCTCATCCTCAATCCCAATTTCATCCCAATCTCAACTTCACTTCCACCCACCTCCATCCCCCATCCTCATCCCAATCCTCAACCCAATCCCAACCCCCCCCCCCCCCCCCGACTCCCCATCCCCCCCCCCTGCCCACCAAAGGCCTTCTGGGCTCGGTGAGCTGCAGGGCAAAGGTTCTCCCTCGCGGCAGCTCTTCAGTGCCCGCGCCACGTCGTAGTGCCGCGCTCCCCACCAGGCTGCGCCCGTTGATGGCCTCAATCATGTCCCCGACGCCGATCAGCGGCACGCGGCGATCACGCTGCCCTCCCTTGATCCGCTGCCATGGGGGGGGGGGGGGGGATGGAGGGAACGGCGCTCGTTAGCGGTGATTAACGACATTCCGCAGGGGATTGGGGGTGGAGATGGAGGCGGATTGGCCCCACATAACCCCCCCCCCGTCCACTCATGGGTGTCCCCCTGTGACCTCAGGGACCAACCGCACATCCAGGGGACGTTCCCGTGCCCCTCCACCCACCCCCCCGTCCCCCCCATGCTCACAGATACCCCCATAACAGTCCTACGTCCCCCCATACACCCCCGTGTCCCCCTGCGTCCCCACAGCGATTCAGAGGCACCCCCACATCCCCCCCCCAGGCCGTCCCTGCCATCCCCTCTGGCACAACCCCCCCCTCAGGACACCCCTGTGCCCCATCACAACCACCCAGGGACGTCCCCACACACCCCCCCCCTTATCACCTCACCCCCCCTCCTCCACCTTGATGAAGGCGTATCCGGCGCCGTTGTCGGGGATGGTCAGCCCCAGGGCCTCCTCGGATTTGAGCACCTCCACCTCCTTGCGCTGCCCTTTGGTGTGAGCGAAGATGAAATCCTCCAGGCCGATCTGCCCCCCCCAGCAGCTTCTCCATGTCCACCTTGTGCGTGTTCAGCGTGCAGAACATCACCTGGGGGGGGGGTGGAATATTGGGGGGGGTGGGGGGCTCCCCCACTCACATGCATCGATCTTGCCCCTCCTTCTTCCACTAGGATGCCTTCCCCCCAAACCCCCACAGCACTCCAAATTTACCCCAGGGTCCCTGTTACCACCCCCTCCCCTCAATGAGTCTCCTTCTACCCCCGCCCCCCCCAGGACCCAAACATTCCTTCTTATCCCCCCTCCCTCCCCCCCCCAGCTGCCTATCCACATTTCCCCCCCCTCCCAGCCCCACAATAACCCCCTATACTCCTCCTACAATGCTGATTCCCCATCTCCACTCCCCCCCCCAGCACCCCCAATATTTCCCCCTATTCTCCCCCCCAGCTGCCTATCCCCATTCCCAGCCCCCCAAGCACCCTAATAAACCCCCTATTTACTCCCTATGACCCCCAGGCCTCCCAACACCCCAATATCTCCCCGATCTGCATTTCCAGACCCCCCCCCCCACTGACCAACAACCAACCCAACACCCCAATATTTCCCCCTTCCCTCACCTCCAGACCCCCAGCACCCCAATAACCCCCCAGCCCTCCAATAACCCCCCATCCTCCCTCCCACACAAACACCCCAATATTTCCCCCCTCCCCGACTCCCCCAGCACCCCATCAACCACCAAACACCCCAATATCTCCTCATCTCCATTCCCACCCCACCCAGCCCCCCCAATATCTCCCCCATTCCTATTCCCAGACTCTCTGGCACCCCAATATCTCCCCCCACCCCCACCCCAGACTACCCCAGCACCCCAACAAGGCCCAGCACCCCGGTGCTCCCCCTCCCCCCACTCCAGCGCACCCCCGGCACCTCAACATCTCCCCCATCCCCACTCCCAGCCCCCCGATGACCCCCCCTATTTCCCCCACCCCATATCTCAGGCCCCACCTCCCCGGGCGGGATGCGGAACGCCTCGGCGATCTTCCCGTACAGCTCCCTCACGTTGCTGAATCCCTCAATGCGGCCCGTGGGGCTGCCGTGCGCCAACTGCGTGTGAAACACCACCGGGGCCGGAGCGCGGCGGGCGGCGGGGGCAACCCGGGGGGCTGCGGGCCGGCGGGGGGGGCACCGCCCCGCACCCCCGTGATCTCCCCCCGACTCCTCCGTCCCCCCCCGCCGTTCCCCCCCGGCCCCCCGCCGCCTCCTCGTTCTCCACCAGCGGTGCGGCCTTCTTGCGCCTGCCCAGGCCCAGCGGCATGGGGGAGGCCGGGGAGCCCCGGAAGGCGCCCCTCACCCCCTCAGTCCGCCCCGCCGGCGTCCCCCCCCGCGCCCGCTCCCCCGCGGTGTCGGTTCGTTCCGGGGTTTTTGGGACCCCCCCGGCTTGATTTCTCGGTGCCGGCGCCGCTGAGCACTGCACTCCAGCCGGGCGCTGCCGGGGTATGGAACGCCGGAAAGGGCGGGGCTCGCCTACGCGTCCGCCCAATCAGCGGCGCCGCCCTGTCCTCGTAGCCAATGGGACGTGGCGAGAGGGCGGAAGTAAAGGAGAATGTCTTCTTAACCAATAGGTGGCGGCGGGAAGGGGGAAGTGAGGGCGGAAGTGAGGGCGGAAGTGAGGGCGGAAGTGAGGGCAGCTCGGCCCTCCTGGAGCGTTTCCGCCCTCCGTGCTGCGCTGGGCGCTGCGTGATGGGGTCACGGGAGCGCAGGGAGGCGGCGGAAGGGGAGCAGGGAGAGGCTGGCGCTCCTGGGTTCCCCGTGGCCCAATCCTGATCTCAGCGCCACCCCAACCCCCATCCCAATCTCAGTCCAACTCCACGCCTCATCCTCATCCCAGTCCCAATTCCCATCTGACTGCATCCTAATCCCAATCCCCACCCCAATCCCGTGCCCCATCCTCATCCCCATCCCAATCTCAACCTCAATCCCACCCAACTCCAATCCAGTCCCAGTCCCCATCTCAACTCATCCCAATCCCATTCCCAACCCCACACCCCATTCTCATCTCAATCCAATTTCATCCCAATCTCAACTTCACTTCCACCCAACTCCCAATCCCCACCTCCATCCCCCATCCTCATCCCAATCTCAATCCAATCCCAATCCCCCTCTCAATCCCATCCTAAACCCAACCCCTGCATGGAGCTCTGAGGGCCAGCAGTGCCGTTATCGAAGGTGCCGTTATCAAATCCCCCTTGCAGTTGATGCCCTCCTCCAGCTGCTTCTGGGTCCCAGAGGAACACAGCAGGCGATGGGGGCAGACCTTCCCCTTCCCCAGACCCCCAGCGTGGGTGGA
>NC_064466.1:552638-629499 GCF_023343835.1 Lagopus muta
TTGCCCTGGGGGCAGCAGCCACAGCCCCTGTCCCATCTGCACAGTGACCCTGAGCCATCCCTAGGGCACCTCGAGACCCTCCTCCTCGGCACAGCCCCACAAAGCGTGAGGGAAGCTGTGGGGTGGCAATGGGCCCCCTGGAACGGGGCAGGGATGGTGCCCTCATCCCATCCATCTGCAGATCTCGGGGCTCCAGAGATCCCCAGGGTCCCTCAGTGTCCCCTGTTCCCAGTGCCACCCTTATTTCACAGTCTTCTTCCTTATGTGCAATCTAAAGACTCCTTATGTCCTTCCTGATGTCCAGTCTAAACGTGAAGAGGAAAGATTGTGAGGGGGTTTCCCCAGTGAGAAGTACAGTTTCAGAAAGGGGCACGTGCGGAGAACCCAGAGGGAAAGCAAGGCAAACCTCACAATGACTGCCACAAAACCAGTGCTACAAAGAGGGAATTCACTGCCAGAAATAGCTGACAGTCCAGTGATAAAGGACTCCCTTCCCTTCCCTTCCCCTTCCCTCCCCCCCTCCCCCTCCTTCCCTCCCCCCCTCCCCCTCCTCCTTCCTTCCTTCCTTCCTTCCCTTCCTTCCTTCCTTCCTTCCTTCCTTCCTTCCTTCCTTCCTTCCTTCCTTCCTTCCTTCCTTCCTTCCTTCCTTCCTTCCTTCCTTCCTTCCTTCCTTCCTTCCTTCCTTCCTTCCTTCCTTCCTCCCTCCCTCCCTCCCTCCCTCCCTTCCTCCCTCCCTCCCCCTCTTTCCTCCCTCCCTCCCCCTCTTTCCTCCCTCCCTCCCCCCCTTCCCTCCCTTCCTCCCTTCCTCCCTTCCCTCCCTCCCTTCCCCCATTCCCTCCCTCCCTCCCTCCCTCCCTCCTTCCTTCCTTCCTTCCTTCCTTCCTTCCTTCCTTCCTTCCTTCCTTCCTTCCTTCCTTCCTTCCTTCCTTCCTTCCTTCCTTCCTTCCTTCCTTCCTTCCTTCCTTCCTACTTTCCCTTCCTCCCTCCCTCCCTCCCTTCCTCCCTTCCTCCCTCCCCCCCTTCCCTCCCTCCCTTCCTTTTCCAGCCGACTGATGGCTGCTTTCTTTGTGGCCACAACTCCTGAGGAGCCGCTGAGAGCTGGGAGGAAACAGGGGAATGTTGCACCCCCTGCGGGATCCCCGAAAATCAGTGACGCAGGGCAGGTGCTGGGAGGAGCTGCAGGGTGCAATGCTGGCAGCCGAGCTCCGCTTCTGGCAGCACGATGGGCTGCGCCTCTGAGAAGGCGACTGCAATCACAGTGAGCAGTGGCAGCAGGCACATCAGGTTTGCATCCCATCTCTCTCCACTTTCAGATTCTCGATCCGGCCCACAGAGCCAAAATCACAGAATCACAAGGTTGGAAACGACCTGCAAGATCATCCAGTCCAACCCCCCTCCCATTGCTATCAGTACCACAAGCACTAACCCACATCTCGTAGCTCCTCATCCAGGTGCCTCTTGAACGCTGCCAGGGACGGCGACTCCACCACCTCCCTGGGCAGCCATTGCAGTGCCTGACCACCCTCTGAGAGAAAAGTTTCTGCTAATATCCAACCTAAACCTCCTCTGGTACAACTTGGGGTTGTACCTCCTCAGGCCTGGGAGAAGAGGCCAGACCCTTTTGCACCACAGCCTCCCTTCAGGAAGTTGTAGAGTGCTATGAGGCCTCCCCTGAGCTCCTCTTCTGCAGACTGAACAATCCCAGCTCCCTCAGCCACTGTTCATAAGACTTGTGCTCCAGACCCCTCACCATTTCATTGCCCTTCTCTGCACACGTTCCAGGGCCTCCATGTCTTTCTTGCAGTGAGGGGCACAAAACTGAACACAGCACTCGAGGTGCGGCCTCACCAGTGCTGAGTACAGGGGATGCTCACCTCCCTGCTCCTGCTGGCCACACCATTTCTAATGCAAGGCCAGGATGCCGCTGGCCCTCTTGGCCACCTGGGCACACTGTGGGCTCATGTTCAGCCGAGCACCAACCAACACCCCCAGGTCCCTTTCCTCTTCACAGTCATCCAACCACTCATCCCCAAGCCTGTAAACGCTGCATGGGGTTGTTGTGCCCAAATGCAGGACCCGGCACTCGGCCTTGTTGAACCTCATCCCATTCACCTCGGCCCAGCGATCCAGCTTATCTAGATCCCTCTGCAGGGCCTCCCTGCCCCTCAGGCAGATCCACACCACCTCCCAACTTGGTGTCATCTGCAAACTTACTCAGGGTGCACTCAATGCCTTCATCTAAGTCGTCAATGAAGATACTAAACAGGATGGGCCCAGCACCAACCCCTGGGGGACACCACTTGAAACAGGTCTCCAGCTAGACTTCACTCCATTGACACCACCCGTTGAGCACGGCCCTGCAGCCAGTTCCTTATCCAGCGGAGGGTAAAACTGTCCAAGCCACGGGCAGCCAGTTTCTGCAGCAGGATACTGTGAGAGACCATGTCAAAGGCTTTGCTGAAGTCTAGGTAGACAACATCAAACTGCCTTTCCCTCATCTACCAGTCTGGTCACCCAGTCGTAGAAGGAGATGAGGTTGGTCAAACACGACCTGCCTTTCATGAACCCATGCTGGCTGGCCCCTGATCCCATGGACGTTGCACACAAGCCGTGTGATCTCTCCCAGGATGATTTGCTCCATGACCTTCCCTGGCACTGATGTCAGGCTGACAGGCCTGTAGTTCCCCGGATCCTCCTTACGGCCCTTCTTGTAGATGGAGTCACATCAGCAAGCCTCCAATCCTCTGGAACCTCTCAGTCAACCAGGAGCGCTGGTAGAGCCGAGAGCGGCTCAGCAATCGCCCCTGCCAACTCCCTCAGCACCCTAGGATGAAGCCCATCCGGTCCCATGGACTTGTGCCCTGTCCAGATGGAGGAGGAGCTCCCTAACGGCCTCCACCTCCATCTCCAGGGAGACATGCTGCATGTCAGCCCAGATATCCAGATCAGGGCACAAAGTGCCCTGAAGATAGATGGTCTGACTATTAAAGGCAGATGTAAAGAAGGCGTTGAGGACCTCAGCCTTCTCCTTGTCATCTGTGGTCACATCCCCCACCGCATCAATTAAAGGATAGAGACTATCCTTGTTTTTTCTCTTGCCATTGATATATTTGTAAAAGGATTTCTTATTCTCCTTTACTGCAGTGGCCAATCTAAAAGAAAAGGAAGAAAATGTGCTAGTAGTTCTTGCTCGGTTCCTATTGCAGAGCGAATGGTTGCCTGCTGGTCAGAGCAGGATGGTGCCTGCTGTCCTGCTGAACCTTACGCAGGAGCGCTGGTGCTTTTGCATCATTTGCAAATCATTTGCAAAATCATTTTGCACTCCCACCCTTGTCCCCTGCCCTGTAGGGCACCCACAGCCTCTGGGCACCCTGGGCCAGGGCCTCGCTGCCTTTGGGAGAGGAATTCCCTCTGCACATCTACCTCAATTTGCACTCTTTGAGTTTAAAGCCATTCCCACTCGTATGATCGCCGTCTGCCAAGTGGCACACGAGGCCTGGCAGCGGGTCGGGTAATGACACAGCAGCACGTGGACAGCTGTGGTGTTATGTTGTTTATTGGTAATCTCAGGTACATGACAGCAGCGGTTCTGCAGATGTCCGACGGTGTCCCAAACCCGCATGCTGGGGGTGCTCTCACCTCCCGATGGAGAGTGGAGGGGAGCGGAAGGGCAGACGTAGTGCTGGGGGGTGCTGGGGGCTGCTGGCCCAGGTCTGTTTCCCCCTGGCAGTGGTCTTCCACTTATCTAATGAAGCCCCTGAGCTGACGCCCCGGGGGGGCCACTCCCACCGCCTGAAAGATGCTTGAGGGGAGGGAGAGGATGGTGCTCGGGGCGGCTGTGGGCTGCTGAACTGCTCACGCTTCCCCCAGGCCGCAGTTGTCGGTCTGCTGGATAATTCCCCCAGGCCAAGACCCTGGGGGGGCTGCTCCCACCTCCCTAAAGGATGGTGGAGAGGAGGGGGAGGGCAGCGGGGAGGCCTGGGGGGGCCACCTCCCGTCCTCTGAAGGATCGTGGAGGGGAACGGGAGGCTGGTGACGGCGCCCGGGGAGGCTGGGGGCTGCTGGGCCGGTCCTGCTTCCCCCTGGCAGCGGCTGTCCCTGTCGGAGAGTTTCCCCGAGTCGGCACTCTGCGCGGATCGCTTCCATTCCCTGACAGGTGATGGAGGGAACGGGGATGGCAGAGGCGGCGCTGGGGGGGGGCTGGGGGCTGCCAGGCCTGGTCTGTTTCCCCCTGGCACTGGTTTTCCAGGGGTGTGATGATGCCCCCGAGCTGAGAGCCGGGGGGCGCTGCTCCCCACCTCCTAAAGGATGATGGAGAGGAGGAGGGGGGGCAGAGGTGGTGCCGGGGGGGGCTGGGGGATGCCGGGTCTCTCAGGCTCCCCCGAGGCAGCGGTTATCCAGTGCTGGATGATGCCCGCGAGCCGACATGCTGAGGAGACCGCTCCTGTTCCCTGAAGGATGGTGGTGGGGGACAGGGGGGCGGGCGTTGATGCCCGCTGAGGCGGGGGCTGCTGGGCCTGTCGCTCAGCTGCTGGGGAGCAATTGGTTCAGTGCTGGCCGATGACCGCAAGCCTCCACCCCCAGATGGTTCCTTCTGTCCCTTGATGGATGGGTGGAGGAGGACGAGGGGGCGGTGTTGATGCCCGCTGGGGCCCGGGGCTGCTGGGCCTGTTTCTTATCTGCTGGGGAGCAATCGGTTTGGTGCTGGCCGATGACCGCAAGCCTCCACCCCCGGCTGGTTCCTTCCGTCCCTTGAAGGATGGTGGAGGAGGACGAGGGGGCGGTGTTGATGCCTGCTGGGGCCGGGGGCTGCTGGGCCTGTCACTCATCCCCCGCAATGCAGAGCCCGGGCTGGGGGGCCGCGGGGGCCGAGGCGGGGGTAGCTGAGCCCGGCGGCTGTCCAGCCTGGCAGGGGGCCGCTCTGCTGGTGCCCTGCAGCTGGTGGGCAGGTTGTTCCCGCCACAGATGGTTGGTGGTTTGTCTGTCTGTCGGGCCACTCGAGGTCAGCAGACTCCTCCTCTGACGGCGAGCTGTAGCTGCTGCTATCGTCCCGCGCTCCGTCAGCTGCAGCGAGGCGCCTGCGGAGAGAGGAACGTGCTGAGGGCGCAGCAGAGCCCCTGCTCTCCTTCCTCATGGCAAGAGCCGCCCTCGGCTCTCAGCCCATCTCAGGGCCCAGCACTAAGAACGGGCTGCAGGAATGGCCGCGCCACTCCAACGTCTGACAGCACAGATCTCAGACCATGTTAGCCAACGGCTGACCCGCCTCTCTGTGCTGCTTGAACTACAAATGCCTCCTGGCTCACGGCAGCCCTGCAGTAAAAGAGTTGGGTGGGACGGGGGGTGGGGGGTGAACAACAACTCACTGCTTCCTCTTCCTGCACCACCAGAAAAGAACGCAGCACAGAATCATCGTTAGCAACAGGGAAACCGGCACAGATGCGGCAAGTTCCAGGTACAACTTCTGTGCATCTTTAACTTGCTCGGCGTTTGCACGTCCTTCCTCATCCCACACCTGCAGGAATAAAGTGGTCGTCGCTGTGTCTCGTGCCATACCGGCAATCTCGCAGCAGCTCTGACACGGCCACAAAATGCTCTTCTCATTTTGCTGGCCTCCTGGAACAAGTGAAAATCCTCAGGCTGCAATGCTTTCCCTGATTCCAGGGGAAGCTAAGGGAGTTCCCAAAGGCGCTGCACATCAACGCACTCTGGAGCCTCTGTTCTGCCTCTCAGCTTTGTTTACACTCTGGCTCTGTCACCGTCCAAATGTTCCTGGGCCATGGATTTGCTCCTTCTTCTCCATCACGCTCTAAGATTTCTTTTGCACTCGCCCACCCTTGCCTCGTGAGGCTGGGCAGTGCTGCTGCAGGCACACCGTGACCGCTTGGGGCACGTTGTCTGACCTAAAGAAGACTGCTTAGAGCAGAAGGAGAGCGTGTGGATCTCTTTAACCAACTGTGCTATGAGTGACATGGACAAGAACAAGCCCTGAGCTCCCCCCTCCCACTGGGAACCCACTCGGAGGCAGAGTCAGGCCCTCCCTACAGGCACCTGAACCTGCCTCTCCCTTTTTGCCTTTCCCCCGGCGTGGGCACAACTTGCAGGCTCCGACTTTTCTCCCCTTTATGAACTCCTGCCTGATTGTTGCTCACCTGGATTCTTCAGAAAAAAACCACGGATCCAGTTGTACTGGGCTTCCTGGGGCTCTAACAGCACTGTGAAGAATGAGAGAAAGGCAAAGTCTCAGCGTGGTGCAGGCAAAGAGGAGGCAGGACGGGGAGGCTCCCTCTAGGGAGTCAGTGCGTCCCTCTGGAGCTCAGTTTGCAGGAGGGATCCCGCTGCGGGCTGCTGGTGTGCCAGGCGCCTCAAGGGAGGCACAGCAAGCTCTGGAATGCAGGGACTGTGGGAGGGAGGTACGTCGGAGAGTCCTATTTCCTCTCCTCATCTGCTGAATGTGGTTCCCCTGGCCACAGTTCCTAAATCCCTGGGAACTGGGGGTGATGGGAGGGGAGCAACCTCTGACCATGGCCACGGAGCTCCAGGGAGGGGCTTTACCTGGAGCGCCAGTCGTGTGCTTGGCCTCTGTTTCTCCCGGAGGGACGTGCGCTGTGCGACGGCTGCCTGCCTGAAATGCATCCCTGTGCCCAGGTTCTCCGTCTGCCTCTTTAGAAAGGAAGTAAGAGAGTGGGGCTGTAAGTAACTGCTTCTCATCAGGAAGATGGTATCTGCAGGAGGCACCAGTTCTCTAGACACATCAGTAGAGTTTAGGAACAAAGCCTGGGCTTTTTGTGGTGCACCCCATTCCTGCTCCAAACTGCGTGCCATTCTGTGAGACAAACTCAAGTGCTGCACACTTCCCAGTTTGCGAGCACAGACAGCAAGACCTGTCCTGCTGGGGAGACAGCAGGTTGCAGGCAGGCTTCTTGTGCGATTCTGGCAAGTTGCAAGATGATGCACCAGCCAGTTCAGATCAGAGGGCTCTGATCCATCCTGTCCTGCTGGGCACGTTACAGTTTCTCCATGTATCTATCTAGAAACTCAGCTTCCCCAGTCTTTCAGTGAACAGACAGAGACACCCACCGTGTGCTGCCTTCTCCTTCATGATTTCTTCAGGATATGGGAGAGCCTCTGAGAATATTTTCCAGTTCTCGATGTCTCTTTCCATATCTCAGGACCTGAACACAAAGCACGAAAATACATTGCAGACAAACAAAGGGTTGAACCAAATGGTCTTTTTGGTGAAGTCAATAAAGACAACAGCCACCCCTGGGACGCCTGTGGGGCTCCAGCACGGCAGGCAGCCAAGGATTTTTGCCCGGCCTTCCCTGCAGCCACTTCTGCACCCAAAGGCTGAGGAGAACTTTCCATCACACGCTGCTGTCTACGCAGCTGCGTAGCAGAGTTATGCAAGTTGCAGAGCTGCCAGGTGGGAGCTGCCTGGCACTCAGCAGCTTTCCCCATACTCTCTCCAGGTTGTGTGAAACAATCCTCAGAGACAGCATGGAAGAACATCTGGGTTTTCTTACTGGAGAGATCTGTGATGTACAGAGACGAAGCCAACAGGACACTGGGAGCACGCAGCACCCAACAAACAGGGAGTAGAAATCACCGGGCAGTGAAAAGCTGAACCCTGCCTCAACTGCCACAACCACATACGAGCAGAGAGGGTGAGATGAAGGCTGGTGACTCACCTCTGGCATCCAGCCCAGGCTCAGCAACAGGACTCCGCTTTGGTACTTCACCAAGAGGACCTGCAGGCACAAATGTGATCAGACACAGGTGAGGACAGCTTCCACTGCACCTTGGCGCCTGGTCTTTCTGCAGTGACCTGCGAGGACTGCTGGCAGGTCGGGGAAAGACATGGTCCAAACGGCAAACGTAGAGGTTCTCTCCTCCAAAGAGTGGCCAGGGCTGCTTTCCCACTGAAATGGGACAGTTCGCCAAGAAATACTCAGGACTGTTCTGTGTACAGAACAGGGCCTTTAAGGCACAAAGAGACTTGAAAGACCTTTGGAGGCTCTTAAGTACCTGCATAAACTACGACAGCGCTACTTTTTCTGCCTTCAAGGAAACAGACACAACTTACCTCTGGGGTTCCCCTGAGGCACAAAAGCAGTGTCCATCCAATCCTCTGCATAAGGAGCATCAGCGCCATCATCTAGAATCAAGAACAGATGAGACTCGTCCCCATTGCATGTTGAGATCTCCTTTTCCCCTGGTGACTGGGAGGGGTCAAGTAAGGCGATGGGAGACCCAGGCCGTGATCGCCAAGACTGCAGAGCGGCCAGGGCAACCTGGAGCCTGGCACTGGGCAGCTTTCCAAATGCTCTCTGCAGGCCACGTGCAACACGCCGCCTGGACCGCACAGAAGGGCACACAGCCATCAGGGCTTTCGTTCTGGGAAATCCCTGCTGCATCTCACACTAAAGCACTGGAGGAAACGATGCCTGTTTGTTGCTCTGGGCTCTGGCCGGCAGGCTCTGTTGGGAGCTGGGATTTGTCTGCGGGGAGCAGCAGGAAGCCGGAGCAGAAACGCTCCCGCTGTTCCCAGCACACATCTGCTGAGCTCCCCCAGGACACCCCGGGCGAAGAGCCGCTCAGCCAGCACAGAGCCACGGCCCGGCACGGCCTGCAGAGCATCGCTTCCTCACGCCCTCGCCCGGCTCCTGCAGTGCCGCCCATCCCCCCACCCCAACAGCCCCACGGCAGGCGGCCCCAGGGCACAAGGGGACGAGAGCCCGGACCTCTTGCCCTTGCCACCGCTCGATTTCGGCCCCATCTCTGCTCACCCACCTGCTGGTGCTCGCCACGGAGCAGCACCAGTCAACTGGGAACACGTGGCCGCCAGTAGGAGGAGGAGAGCAAGGCGGGCGGGGGCCGCGGCCCCCCCACACTCGTGCCATGCTGCCACCACCAGCGCTGCAGCCAAGCGAGTGCCGCTGGCCGGCACGGAACACCTGGGGTGTGGGCTGAGCATTGTGAGCTCACGGCACCAGGCTGAGCATTGTGAGCTCACGGCACCAGGCTGAGCATTGTGAGCTCACGGCACCAGGCTGAGCATTGGCAGCTCACGGCACCAGGCTGAGCATTGGGAGCTCACAGCACCAGGCTGAGCATTGGGAGCTCACAGCACCAGGCTGAGCATTGGGAGCTCACGGCACCAGGCTGAGCATTGGCAGCTCACAGCTGTTCCGCCACCAGGGCCGCTGCCGTGCTGGGGGAGGATTCCCAGCCCTGCGGAGCAGCAGGAGACGACTGACTGTCATGTGGAGTGCTGGAACGGCTGGGCTGGGAAGGGCCATTAAAGGGACATTAAAGACACAGAGATGCTGTCAGAGCAGAAAGAAAATCACTGCAGTGTTGTTTGTGCTGCTTGGTGCAAACCAAGAGATTCACTTCGCTTTTTTGATGCCGAAACAGAAGCCGGTTTTTAGTGCCGTTTCCCCTTCAACCCTCCCCACCCCACCCTCTCTCCCCTCCCCTCACCCCTGCCTCTCATTTTCTCCTCCTTCTCCCCTCTCCTCCCCTTTCCCCCATTTCTCCTTTCCCCTCCCCTTGCCTTATGCCCATCTTTCCTCTCCTGCTCTTCATGGAATTCTTCTGCATTCTCCGCCTTTTGCTGCTATTCTTGCCTTGCTTTCCTTTGCAATGCTGTGCGTTGCTCTCTCCACATTTCTTGCCACCCATTCTTTTCTTAGCTCTTATTCTTCACTTTTTACTTGGCTTTTTTCTCCTATTCTCTTTGCCTTTCTTCTCTTCTTTTAGTCCTTTTTTCTCTTTTCATATATTCTTTTCTATCTCCTCTTTTTTGTTTTCTCCTTTTATTTTTTCCTTTTGATTTTTCTTTTTTCTTTTTTCCATTAAATACTTGTTCTCGTTTTTTTTTCTACTTTTTAATTTCTTTTTTTGCTCTTTTTTTCATTTTTTTCTGTTTTCTTTTCATCTTTTTTTCTTATTTTTATTATCTATTCCTTTTTTCTCTATTTTGTTTCTTTTTCCTTTTTTCTATTTTTCATCTTTTATCTTTTTTTTGTCTTTTCTCTCTTTTTCTTTCTCCTCTTTTATTTTTCATTCGCTTTAATCTTTTTTCCTTTTTTTCCCCTCTTTTTTCTCATTTTTTCCTCATTTTTCTCTTTTACCTTTTTCTCTCTTTTTTTCTGACTTTAATCATAGGTTTTCCTTTAACCCTCCCCTCAACCCCCCTCCCCTCTCCTCTCACCCCCTCTTTTCTCCCTTTCCCCTCCCCTTCCCCCTACCATTACCTCTCCTGCCCTTCTCTTACCTTCTCCTCACTTCCTCCTCCTTCATGCTCTTGGCTTTTGCTGCTGCTCACACCAAATCCCAACACTTGCCTCCTCTGCTTGCTGCTCTGCCCGGTGCCTCTCAGCTCTGCTCAAGCTTCACGCCGCCTGCCTGCCCTTCTCTCCTCTCTTCTCCTCTCTTCTCCTCTCTTCTCCTCTCCTCTCTTCTCCTCTCCTCTCCTCTCCTCTCCTCTCCTCTCCTCTCCTCTCCTCTCCTCTCCTCTCCTCTCCTCTCCTCTCCTCTCCTCTCCTCTCCTCTCCTCTCCTCTCCTCTCCTCTCCTCTCCTCTCCTCTCCTCTCCTCTCCTCTCCTCTCCTCTCCTCTTCTCTCCTCTCCTCTTCTCGTGCCCTTCAGGCTTTCCTCCCCTTGCTGAGCGAGGCTGTGCCCCGTAGCTCCCCTTCAACCTCCTCTGCACTTTGCCTTCCTCCAAGAGATGCTTGCTTCTGGCCCGCACTCCTGCCCGCTGCCGGCCTGTCTCGCTCCAATTTATAGGAGGGAGAGGAGGTTCTTTTATTATCTCTATACCCGGCGTGAGATTAAGAAGCAACGGTTCAAATGTTGGTCCGACCAGTTTATTACAAATCTTAACTAGGGAAATGGGGAAGGGGAGGACGGACACTATTATGAATCAAGGTAATGGGGGAAGGGAAGGAGAGCAATAGAAAAGATAGAAAAGAAGAAGCAAGGAGTCTTTATAGGCAGCAAGAGGGACGCAGTCACCACCATGGATCCAGCGTGGTTCGTAGTTCCGTCTTTGATCCTCAGTAGTGGTGGGTCGTCAGGCATTGCTGTTCTGTTGACAACGACGACGAAGCACGACGACGACCATGGCGATGATGGCCCCTTTTCAATGCTTTCAGAGTGGTCGAGTCAGCTGTCTTTGGAGTGACAGCTCAAATCCAAAGTGGTTGAGTCAGCTCTCCTTTGAGTGGCAGCTTCTGGCTCTGGGATCTCAGCAGAAACTCCTTTGTTCCCATCTTCCGGGCCTTGCCAGCAGATAACAGGGAGCAGGGATGCCCATCTGCATCCTGTTTCTCACAGAACACGATGGTATCATTCCCCAATTTTCCCACACCTAGCTGGAGCTGTTTTGTCACAGGCCGGATCTTCCATCAGTGAACACTCCTGAGTGCTCTCATCCGCTCTTCTACAGAGCAAGCAGTTCTGGGGGAAGGGGCTTTCAAATGTTCCCAAAGCGATATCCATTGTCACACGGTTAGCACCCATCAGTTGCCTCCTCAACAAGTCATTCAGAGTCTTATCACAAGAAATACTTCAGGAAGCAAGCTTTGAGCCAAAAAACAAAGGATTCTCACACGGCCCACAGCCCGCATCTCTTGGGGACACAGCAAGGTGGCCTGCAGCTGCCCACCCCTCCTCCCGGCACGGCTTCTCAGCTTGGCTTCAAGCTCACAACCCAAAGCAGCTCCTCTTACCTTTGGGCCCAGCTTCTTCTCCTTCCGCGCAGCTCTTGTGGCAAGCCGGGGCTCAGCTCTTCCCCATTCCTCCATTCCTGCAAGGTTGCACTGTTTCATTCTTTGCCTTGCCATGCTTTGCTGTGCTATGGTTAGCTTTCCTACTTGCTTTCTCTACATGCATTGCTTTTCACTTTTTATTCTCTTTCTTTCCTCTTTCTTTCTATTTTCCTTACAACCCTCCCCATTTTTGTTGTTGTTGTTGCTTGTTTGTTTCTTGGTTGGTTTTTCTTTTTTAGTCTTTTTATCTTTTCTTACTTTTTATTTTATTACTTTTTCTTTCAGCCCCCTGAAGTTACTTTATATCCACCCGTTGGCCCCCTTTATCCCCCTTATCGTTTCCATATCTGGGCCTTTACCTATGCCTCCTCTCCCCACATTACCCTACAGCCCCCCCGTAGCCCCATATTACCCTATACTTTACTAGAGCCTATGCAAGCCTCCTGTAGCTCCCCTACAGCCTTTTATAACCCCATATCTCCCTATGTCCTACCTCTACCCCTCCACAGACCCCTATAGAACCTGCTTCTCCATATCACACCTATAGCCCCCTCTAGCCCCATATCCCCTTCTAGCCCACCTATTTGCTCCCTACAGACATCTATACAGCCATATTCTCTAATATCCTCCCCTAGCCTCTTATATCGCTCCCCCCAGCTCTCCCCAGCCCCTGGAGCCCCTCCACAAACCCCCTCCAAGGCTCCCTATAGCACCATGTCCCCCCTAACCTCCTCACGGCCCTCTATTGCCCCAAATCCCCCTAGACCCACCCCTGGAGTCCCCATATACCCCAATCCCCTACCACAGCCCACTTCAGCCCCGTATGCCTCCCTATACCCCAACAGCCTTCTGCAGCCCCCCGCAGCCCTCCCCACAGCTTCCTAGCCCGCCTCTATTTCCCCGTCAGCCCCCTGTATCTCTCACACAGAATCACAGAATTGTAGGGGTTGGAAGGGACCTCCAGAGATCGAGTCCAACCCCCTGCCAAAGCAGTTCCTACAGCAGGTCGCACAGGTAGGCATCCAGGCAGGTCTGGAACATGTGCAGAGCAGGAGACTCCCCCCTCCCCCTGCAGCCTGTTCCAGTGCTCCTCACCTCACTGCACAGCCATTCCTTCGCACATTGCTGCACAACTTCCTATGCTCCAGTTTCTGGCCATTTCCCCTTGTCCTGTCTCCACTCCCCACTGAACAGAGTCCGGCCTCGCCATTCTGCCCCCCACACCTCAGATATTCACAGACCTGGATCAGGTCCCCTCTCAGTCTTCTTTTCTCAAGGCTGAACAGACCCAGTTCACTCAGCCTTTCCTTATAGCAGAGATGCTCCAGGCCCCTCACCATCTTGGTGGCCTCTTCCCAAGGGATCCCTGTCTGTTTTGTGCTGGGGAGCCCAGAACTAGATGCAGTGCTCCAGATGAGGCTTTACCAGGGCAGAACAGAGTGGGAGGATCACCTCCTTTGACCTGCTGGCCATGCTCTTTTTAATGCACCCCAGTAAGCCATTGGCCCTCTTGGCCACAAGGGCACACTGCTGGCTCATGGCAACCAGTCCCGCCTCCAGGTCCCTCTCCGCAGAGCTCCCCTCCAGCAGCTCATCCCCCAACCTGTACTGCTGCATGCAATTATTCCTCCCCAGATGCAAGACTCTACAATTGCTGTTGTTAAACCTCATCCATTTTTTTACTGCCCAGCTCTCCAGCCTGTCCAGGTCTCGCTGAATGGCAGCACGGCCTGCAGCCAATCCTCCCAACTTTGTGTCATCAGCAAACTTGCTGAGGGTGGCCACCATCCCCTCATCAAGGTCATTGATGAAGATGTTGAACAAGACCGGACCCAGCACCGACCCCTGGGGAACACCACTGGTTACAGGTCTCCAGCCAGACTCTGCACCGCCAACGACGACCCTCTGCGCTCTGCCAGCAGCCAGTTCTCAACCCACCTCACTGTCCACTCGTCTGTCCCACACTTGCTCAGCTTTGGATGTCGTGGGGGACAGCATCAAATGCCTTGCTGAAATCAAGGTAGACTACATCCACTGCTCTCCCCCCATCCACCCAGCCAGAGACAACATCACAGAAGGCCACCAGGTTGGTGGAGCACGACCTCCCCCTGTTGAACCCGTGCTGACTGCTCCTCATCACCTCCTTTTCTTCCAGCTGTCTGGAGATGACATCCAGCACAGCTGTTCCATCACCTTTCCAGGGACAGAGGTGAGGCTGACTGGCCTATAATTGCCTGGCTCTTCCTTCCTGCCCTTTTTGAAGACCGCAGTGACATTGGCTCTGCTCCAGTCTTCAGGCACCTCCCAGTCCTCCAACACCTCCCAAAGACAACCGAAAGCGGCTCAGCAATCACCTCTGCCAGCTCCCTCAGCTCCCGTGGATGCATCCCATCGGCTCCCATGGATTGGTGAACATTGGTGCTGCCTAGGCGCTCCCGGACCACCTCTTCCCTGACTGTAGGGAGGTCTTCCATTCCCCAGAGCCTCTCACTCACCTCCAGGGTCTCGGACTCCTGAGGGGGAGCTTTATCACTGAAGACAGAACCAAAGAAGGCATTCAGTATCTCCACCTTCTCAGCATCCCCCGTTATCAGAACACCCCCGTCACTTAGCAGGGGAGCCACATTCTCCCTCGTTTTCCTTTTACTGTTAACGTACTTAAAAAAGCCTTTTTTATTATCCTTTATCCCCTTCGCCAGATTTAATTCCTGGTTTCCAGTGAAACAACAGCTGGACCACCTGGCATCTGTGTTCAGGCCCACCAGGCCTTCTTCCTAGCAGTTCTCCATGTCAGTCACAAAGCAGTGTGCTCCCATCACAGCCCCAGTCCTGACTTCTCTTGTGGCAGCTTTATTCTGCACCATTACTTTTGCTCTGTGAGGCTGCACCTAGAGAACAGCGTCCAGGTCTGGGCTCCCAGTACAAGAGACAGCTGGACGTACTGGAAAGAGACCAATGAAGGGCTACCAAGATGGTGAAGGGACTGCAACACCTCTTCTAGGACAAGAGGTTAAGAGAGAAGGGGCTGCTCAGCGTGCAGAAGGGCAGCTCAGGATGATCCCACCCATGGCCATCAATCCCTGCAGGGAAGGGCAGACAGGACGGAGCCAGGCTGCATCCCGTGGAGCCCAGTGCCAGGAGCAGAGGTTGCCACCAAACATCAGGAGCACTCCTGCACTGTAAGCGCCGCAGCACTGGCACAGGGACCCAGAGAGGCTGCAGTGTCTCCTCTTGGAGATCTCCAAACCTATCTGGACGTGGTCCTGGGCATCAATTCTAGTGGCCCTGTTGGAGAATCACACGGGTTGGAAAAGTGACCTTAAAGATCACCAAGCTTGATCGCCGAGGTCCGCGGCTCGGAGCTGTGTCAGGCAGAACCGCCGCGACTTTTAGCGAGGTACGGGGGGATTTAACCGCTTTCCTCATCGAGGATTCCCGCGGCAACCGCGCGGACACCGCTCTCAGTCGGGCTAGTCTCGCGAGAGCAGCTGACGCAGCGCGGGCGTTGCCTAGGCAGCGGCGGGAGATTTAAACGGGCGCAAAACCGGAAGCGGCCCTTGATCGCCCCTACAAAAAGCCCTCGAGAGGGCAGCGACGTGTCGCTGCCCACCTGAGACACAGCGGAGGAGGTAGTACAGCTCTCTCCCAGGCTGTCTTAACGTGGTGCTTTTGTAAGGTACCCCTGTCTGCACTCCCCTGCAAGGAGTCCTGCTTTTGCTATTGGTGGTAAGTGCCCGGGCACTAAGCGATCCCGGCAATAGTGTGAGGGTAGGGAGCAGCAGGGCAGGGCTGATCACTTGCACCCCTATAGGACTTTATTGTTGAGTTAGTGAGCCTGCTGGTAGCCATGGGTGCACCCCGGCAGAAGGCTTCAAACACAAAAACTGTGAGGAGCCATGCAGAGGTCCCGAGCACGCGCACCAGAAAGACAGTAACCAAGAAGACGGTCCAGAGCCAGACTGAGGTCTGGTGCATGCATAGAGAGGAGAACAAGGGTATGAAGTGTGTGGCGACTCAGACAGAGATAACATCACGAGATGCTAGTGTGCAGGTCACTGGCTGTGAGGAGTGCCATAGCCTGGCCTTTGCAGTGCCACAGGAAGGAGGCAGCACTTGTACAAGGTGCGAGCAATTGAATGACTTGCTCAGCCTTGTGATTAGCCTGAAGGAGGAAGTGGAGAGGCTGAGGACTATTAAAGAGTGCGAGAGGGAGATTGACTGGTGGTGTCAGTCCCTCTCAACCTCAGGTTCTCGGCACGCAGACGAGGCTCCTCACGGAGCACGTCAGCCCCTGCCACCTTACAAATACCTGGTAAAGGGGAACCAGCCAGCTGACAGCGTTTCAGCGAGCCCCCTGTCCTCTCTTCCCCCTAACAACAATTTGAGAAGGGAGGAGGAGTGGAAACGGGTACCTGCTCGGCGGAGGGGGCATCCCCCATCCCGACCATCCCCGGCTCCCCAGGTGCCTCTGCGTAACAGGTTTGAGGCCCTGGAAGTTGAGGGGGGGACGAGTGAGAGTGCGGAGACAGGTTCACCCGTGAGGTTGCCTCAGGCGAAGCGGTCACCCCCAACCCTCAAGACTGCTTCTACCCGTAAGGACAGGAGGGTGATTGTCATAGGCGACTCCCTTCTGCAAGGAACAGAAGGCCCTATATGCCGGCCCGACCCTACCCGCAGAGAGGTGTGCTGCCTTCCTGGAGCACGGGTCAGGGACATTTCAAAGAAAATTCCTGGGTTGATTCGGCCTTCAGATTATTACCCACTCTTAATAATTCAGGCTGGCAGCGAGGAAGTTGATAAGGAAAGCCTGAGGTCTATCAAGAAAGACTTCAGGGGAATGGGGCGAATACTTGAAGGAGCTGGGGTGCAGGTGGTCTTTTCTTCTATGCCCGTGGTGTCAGGGAAAGGTACAGAGAGGATCCAAAATACCCAACTCTTCAATAGATGGCTTAAGAGCTGGTGCAGGCGCAAGAATTTCGGCTTTTTTGACCATGGGGCAATTTACACTGCACCTGGCATGATGGCTGCTGATGCATGCAGCCTGTCCCGGAGGGGTAAGAGGATCTTAGCCGAAGAATTAGCAGGACTCATTGACAGGTCTTTAAACTAGGAATGAAGGGGGAAGGGGACAAAATAAGGGCTACTGGAGTTGAACGGGTCATTCGAGGGCTTATACCAAACTCCATGGGCAATGACGGCAGATTGCATAGGGAAGGACTAGGGCAGGGGGATGCTGGGGATGCTGCTGTTCTAGGGGATCCTAGATCCCTTATAAAGGTGGCGAGACAGATAGCCCGGCTGAAGTGCCTTTATACCAACGCACGCAGCCTGAGTAACAAGCAGGATGAACTGGAAACTGTGATGCACTCGGGAAGTTATGACCTTGTTGCTATCACAGAAACATGGTGGGATGACTCCCACAATTGGGATACTGCCGTCGACGGCTATAGACTCTTTAGGAGAGATAGGCGAGGTAGGAGGGGTGGGGGAGTTGCTCTCTATGTCAGAGATTGGATAAACTGTGAGGAGCTCCCTACGAGAAGCAGTCAGGAACAGGTTGAGAGCCTGTGGGTTAGGATTAGAGATGGGACAAATATAGGTCAGCTGGTGTTAGGGGTATACTACAGACCACCTGATCAAGGGGAGGCTGATGACGAGGCTTTCTTGCTCCAGATGCGTGAGATGTCTGGCTCACGGGCTCTTGTCCTGGTGGGGGACTTCAACCATCCGGACATCTGCTGGGAAAACCACACGGCGAGCTGCAAGAGCTCCAGAAGGCTCTTGGAATCCATTGATGACAGCTTTCTGGTTCAGGTATTGGACGGACCGACCAGAGGTGAAGCGTTGCTGGACCTGCTGCTCACCAACGCCGAGGAGATCATCAAAGGCGTCAAGGTTGGAGGCCGCCTGGGCTCCAGCGACCACGCCCTGGTTGAGTTTGTAATCTCAAGCGATGTGGGCCTGGCAAAGAGCAGGACCAGGACACTGAACTTCAGAAGAGCAGACTTCAAGCTATTCAATGGATTGCTGGCCAAGATCCCCTGGCGCGCTGCCCTCAAAGACAAGGATGTTGAGGAGAGCTGGCGGCTCTTCAAAGATGCCCTCCTGGAAGCACAAGAGGTCTCCATTCCGCTGAATAAGAAAGTGGGCAGGCGAGGTAGGAAACCGGCATGGCTCAGCAAGGACTTGCTGAGAGAACTGAGGGCGAAGAAAGGGGTGTACAAGCTCTGGAAACAAGGCTGTGTCACCTGGGAAGAGTACAGGAATGCCGTCCGGACTTGCAGACGTGGGATCAGGGAAGCCAAGGCGCAAGCAGAACTGAACTTGGCAAGGGACGTGAAAAACAATAAGAAAACCTTCTACAGGTACATTGCCCAGAAGAGACAGGCCAAAACGGGCGTACCTACTTTGGTAAATTTAAAAGGAGAACTGGCTTCAACAGATGAAGAGAAAGCCGAGGTGCTGAATGAGTTCTTCACCTCGGTCTTCACTGGTGGCCAGGATTCTAGTTCTTTTCACGTCCCTGAACCCTGCATCCCCAAACCTCTATGTGGGGACCAAGGAGGTAAATCCCTCCCCACTGTAAGGGCAGAGCAAGTCCGAGAGTGCCTCCTTAGACTGAATGAATACAAGTCTATGGGGCCGGATGGCGTGCATCCCAGGGTCCTGAAGGAGCTGGCCGAGGTGGTTGCCGAGCCGCTCTCCATCATATTTGAGAAGTCGTGGCTGTCAGGTGAGGTCCCGGACGACTGGAGGAAGGGTCATGTCACTCCCATATACAAGAAGGGGAGCAGGGAGGACCCGGGGAACTACAGGCCGGTGAGTCTCACCTCCGTGCCTGGGAAGATCATGGAACAGATCCTCCTGGACAACATGCTCGGTCACATAAAGAATGAGCATGTGATCCGAGACAGCCAGCACGGCTTCACCAAAGGAAGGTCATGCCTAACTAATCTTGTGGCCTTCTATGATGGAGTGACGGCAATGGTGGACGAAGGGAAGGCGACCGATGTCATTTACCTGGACCTGAGCAAGGCCTTTGACATGGTCCCCCACCACATCCTCGTCTCCAAATTGGAGGGAAGTGGATTTGATGGGTGGACGACCCGATGGATAAGCAATTGGTTGAAAGGCCGCAGACAGAGGGTGGTGGTCAATGGCTCTATGTCCAGGTGGAGGCCGGTAACAAGTGGTGTCCCCCAAGGGTCTGTCTTGGGACCGGTGCTCTTTAACATCTTTATTAATGACATCGATGAGGGAATTGAGTGCACCCTCAGCAAGTTTGCTGACGACACCAAGCTGAGTGGTGCGGTTGATACGGTGGAAGGAAGGGATGCCATTCAGAGGGACCTCGACAGGCTGGAGGGCTGGGCTCGGGTGAACCTGATGAGGTTCAACACGGCAAAGTGCAGGGTTTTGCATTTGGGCCGGAAGAACCCCAGGCACCTGTACAGGCTGGGAGGAGCGGTCCTTGAGAGCAGCTCGGCAGAGAAGGACCTGGGGGTCCTGATGGACGAGAGACTGAATATGAGCCAGCAGTGCGCTCTGGCAGCTCGAAAGGCAAATGGGATCCTGGGCTCCATCAGGAGAGGGGTGGCCAGCAGGGACAGGGAGGTGATTGTCCCTCTCTACTCGGCTCTTGTGAGGCCCCACCTGGAGTACTGTGTCCAGGTGTGGAGCCCTCAGTACAAGAAAGACATAGAGATTTTGGAAAGGGTCCAGAGGAGGGCGACTAAGATGATCAGGGGGCTGGAGCACCTCCCCTATGAGGACAGGCTGAGGGAGTTGGGCTTGTTCAGCCTGGAGAAGAGAAGGCTGCGGGGTGACCTCATTGCAGCCTATCAATACCTGAAGGGAACCTACACCCAGGAGGGGAGTAAACTCTTCAAAAGGGCTGACAACAGCAGGACTAGGGGAAATGGTTTTAAGTTGAAGGAGGGAAGATTTAGGTTAGATGTTAGGGGGAAGTTCTTTACTAGGAGAGTGGTTAGGCCCTGGAACGGGCTGCCCAGGGAGGTTGTGGATGCCCCGTCCTTGGACGTGTTTAAGGCCAGGTTGGACGGGGTCCTGGGCAACCTGATCTGAATGTGGATGTTTGGTGGCCCTGCTAGGCAGGGGGGTTGGAACTACATGATCCTTGGGGTCCCTTCCAACCCGGGTGATTCTATGATTCTATGATTCTATGATTCTATAAGTTCAACCACGACCTGACCACACTACCCCAACTGACAACCCTCCTCCAAATCACGGCCCTGAGCACCACAACAAATGGTTTTTAAACACAGTCAGGGATGCTGACTCAACCCCCTCCCTGGGCACTGCAGTGCTTAACAACCCTTACCGTACAGAAGTTTGTCCTGATATCCAACCTCAACTTACCCCACGTCTGTGCGTCCTGTGGAACCCACAGGTGTGACAATGGGCTCTGGCTTCTGGGGTGCTTCTCAAAGGAAACCAGCGCATGGCATCAGGAGCAGAGGAGGAAGCAGCCGATCCTGCCGCTGATGCTGACATTCTGCGTCCCCCCCAGGACTCCCACATCTTCCTCTTCCCAGGAAGAGGCCCGCACGGAGCGGGGCGGGTCGGGGCGGAGCGGGCTCGGCCTCGCTGCGGTCCCCCGCGTCTCCGCCCTCCTCATCTTCCCTCCCGTAGCTCCAGCCGGGGCCCGAACCTTCCGGGCACCGGAAGCAGAGCGGGCGCGGGGCGGCGCCCCGGGAAGCCGGGCCGGGGCCGTGCGGGACGCGCGCGGTGATGACGCAATGACAGCGCGACCGCGGACAGGAAGAACCCCGCGCGAAGTGCCCGCCCCATTCGGCGGACCGACCAATGGGAGAGCGAAGGAGGCGGGACAGAGCGCGGGCTCTCCGCCAATGGCGGACGCGGAACCGCCGTGATGTAGCGTGTGACGCTGCATCGCTCCGCGTCCCCGCCGCAGCCCGCCCCGTGCCTCGGGGACGCCGGGCGGTCAGGGGAAGGCGGCGCGGGAGCACCGCCGCCGGCCCCGCTCTTCCCCCGTCGGAACCGAGCCGTCCTCCGTCGTTGCGGCGGGGCGCCGCCGGGCTGCGAGAAGCGGCGGCTGAACACGAGCGGCGGGACCCGGCCGGTGTCCGGGAGCGGCTCCTGGCTGAGCCGGGCAGCCCCGGAAGAGAGGGAGCGATCGCACGGATCGAGACGCGTTCGAGCCCGGCACGGAGTCAGCAAAAGCCTTCGGCTCTCGCCCGGTTCCAATCATCGGCGGCGCTGTGCTGAGCTGCTGCCCCGCAGCCGCAGTCCACAAGGGCCGGTTTCCATCTGTGTGTCCCCGTGCGGAGCTCCCGGAGCCGTGTGAAGCCGACGTGGAGCCGCTTCGTGTTGGCCCCGAGGAGGGAAGCCGTGAGGGGGGATGATTGTTCGGGTGGGAGCTGGTTGGGAATACGGTCATTTCTCTGTTTATTGCTTCTGCGTTAAATGATTAAATGTTTAGTGTTTGTTTTTCAGCACTTCTGTGTGCAGTCAATTCTGCAGCTCCAAAGAGGGGGGAAGGAGGATCAGAATGGGGGAATAGGAGCGGTGGGACGGGGTAGAGGGGAGAAGGGACGCTTAGGGTAAGAATAGGGGGACTCGATGGGGAGGAGGGGGAGGAAGGAACCCCTGGTAGTCAGAATGGGGAGTTTCATGGGGGACGGAGGGGGGTGGAGAGGGGATTCTAGGGGTCAGAATGGGGGACTGAGGAGGAGTGCTGGGTGGGGTGGTAAAGAGGATCGGGGGGAAGCGAGGGGTGGGACGGGGGGGGGGCGGAAGGGAAGGAGGAAAGGGACCCTGGGGGTCAGAAAGGGGAACGAGGAGGGGAAATGAGGTGGGGGGTGGAGGAGGACTGCAGAGATCAGAATGGGGGAACTGGAGGGGAAGTGGGGGGGCTGGGCAGATGGGAAGGGGACCGCGGGGAAGGGTGCGACCCTGCGGGTCAGAAAGAGGGGCTGGGGGGGGTTGTGGGCGAACCGTCACACAGAGCACCTCCTGCCGCCGAGCGGAGGCCCCAAGTCACACAGAAGCCCCACGGGGCCAAATCGGGGCGGCACGCGGCCCCCCGCCCCGGTGCCCCATCCGAACACCCATTTATAGTCGCCAAGGCAGCGCTGGGAGCCCCGGGGCTGCCCCGCAGCGTTGGAGCAGCGCGGGGCTCTGCACCGCTTCCGCATGGCCGCCTCCTCCTCGCGGCTCAGGGTGATGACGTCACAGCAGGGCGCTCCCGCAGCGTTCTTCTCCCGGCTGCTGCTGCCTCTCGGCGCAGCTTGATGACGTCACCATCGCCATAGCAAGGAGATGGCGACAAGCTGGGAGCTGGGCCAAGCAGCACAGATTTAGTCCAAAGAACGGAGAAATTGGGTCCATCTGGAGGCAAAGGCTGCAATTCTCATTAAGGTTCCTTAACTCTCAGCTGGGGGGGCTCTGCGTGTCGAGTGTGCTGCAGCAGAAAGCCACGATCAGCCCTGAGTGCAGGGCCAGGAGCAGTCCTGAGTTCACTGCTGCAGCAATGGCACAGCTCTGCTGGGTTTCATGGCGGCACATTGCACAGCTCTGCTGGGTTTAATGGTGGTGGAGAGGAGAGGAGAGGAGAGGAGAGGAGAGGAGAGGAGAGGAGGAGGAGTAAAAGCTGAGGCATGGTTCGAGGGGGGCAATGTCAGTCATTCATTCTGGAGACTCACTGTAATAACCCCGCCTTTGCTTGGACACCTAATGCACATGTAAGCAGCTCGTTCTTTAAGCACGTGCAATTCTTGCCCTCTGATAAAGCAGATTTTATTTGCAATTCAGTGGCGGGTGTCCCACAAGCAGAAGCACGTTTGCAGTCAGCGTTCCATCTTTTATGCCCTTTTATGACCTGATGCTTCTCTTTTCCTCTTCTAGTTCCTAAACTTGGACCTAAAACTGCAGCCACAGCACCAGAGAAGCTGGCACCATCCCTAAAGCTGTAAAGCTGTGGCCGCAGCCAGAGACACCGGCACTGGTCCCCAGGCCTGAAGCCACAGCCAGGAAGGCCAGCCCCAGTCCTGGGTCATAAAGCCACGGCCATTGTTAGGCTGGCATTGCCCACGAGGCCTGAAGCCTCAGCCCCAGCCTGAGCTGCGCCGGCCGTGGGGCCTGAAGCCACCTCCAGAGAGGCCGGCACCAGGCATACAGCTGTGCGTTCCTACTGATCCCTATGGGACTTTTGTATATGGGTCCAGGCTGGTTTGCTCCTACTGCTGCTATGGGTCTCTGCTGACCACTAGGAGTCCATCCTGGTCTTTTCTGGTCCATACAGGTGCATGCACCTTCTGGATCCTTCTGGTTCCTCTGGGACTCCATTGACCATGGGAGGCCATACTGATCATTACTGGTTTCTGCTGGGCTGCATGAGAGTCAAGTCCAACCCCAACCCACCCCCAGCAGAGCAGCTGTCAGGATTCCCTCTGCTTTTTGCTGATTGCAATTTTTGCTTTGCATTGGAATTTTTTCTTTTTTGTGTGCATTTTTTTGTTTTGTTTTGTTTTGTTTTGTTTTCTGACTCTTTTCCCCTGTTTTCTTCTGTTCCATGATTTTTTGCTTTCGGGGCAGAACGGCGTTCATCGTTGTCTCAGGTGAAGAGGGAGCACTGTCCCTCGCTTGGTATTTTCTGCACGTGGGTTGCAAGTGGAGCCTGTGGTTCAGTGTCCCAAAATGACTGCGAAGTGCTACCAATTTGCTTTATAAGAAGAGAAGGGCAAGTCTGTGTTCTTAGTGAACAGACATAAGGTTGCAGTTTGACTCTGTGAAGATGAGCAACGCGTGCTGAGCGTTCACATCAGCATCGCTGCGGTGAGTTCAGCCATCGGCTGCTTTGGGGGTAGGATGCAGGGATGTCGTTTTCAGACGGGAGCCCTGCGGAGCCCGTTTGTGAAAGGGGGGCCAGTGGGGTTGGCTGCCGTGTGCTGCGTTGTTCCTGTTTCACGGTGTTCTGCAGGCGGTTCTGGAGAATTACCGAGCAGCCTGGTGATGTTTGCGGCTGTTCCGGAGTCTGGGATGCAACTGTGAGTCTCACATCCTGCAGAGGCTCGGGTGCTTCGTTGGGTGAGTTGGCGGTGCTTGATCTGAGGTGAGTGCAGCGTGTGTGCTTGAGAGTTTGGCTGTGAGGTAGCGTGGCCTTTCTAAGCGTATCCTGGTATTTGTTAACATTTTGGGGTCTCTTACAGGTTTCCCATGTTTTCAGATTTGTTTTCTGCCTGTTTTTTTTTTTTCTTTTTCCCCCCATTTCGTTTTTTTGCCTACTGTTTTCTTGGTTCTTTTCCTGTTTTTTGTCAGTTCTTCGTGGGTCTAGTTTTTGTTTTTGCATTAGGTTTCTCCAGGTGCTGGACTCAATTTTGCATCCGTTTTTGCTTTTCTTGGGCATCTTTTCATTTTCTCATTTGGAATGGCTGCTCAGGGAGGTGGTGAAGTCGCCGTCCCTGGCAGTGCTCACGAGGCGTCTGGATGAGGAGCTACAAGATCTGGTTTGGTGCTTGTGGTAGCAGTGGTGACGGGAGGGCGGTTGGACTGGATGATCTTGTAGGTCCTTTCCAACCTTGTGACTCTGTGATTGTGTGATCCACAACACAAACTTGGAAACAGCTAGAACCTGCAGCATAGGAAGTTCTGCACCAATGTGCGAACGAACGGCTGTACAGTGAGGGGAGGAGCGCTGGAGTAGGCTGCCCAGGGAGGTGGTGGAGTCTATGGGTCCCAATGGGTCTCAATGTGTCTCTATGGGTCCCAACGTGTCTCTATGGATCCCACTGTTCACTGGAACAGGCTGCCCAGGGAGGTGGTGGAGTCTCCTGCTCTGCAGATGTTCCAGACCTGCCTGGATGCCGAGCTGTGCGACCTGCTGTAGGAACGGCTGGGGCAGGGGGTTGGACTGCGTGAGCTATGGAGGTCCCTTCCAACCCCTATAATTCTGTGATTCTGTGTCTCTATGGGTCTCAACGTGTCTCTATGGGTCCCAATGGGTCCCAATGTGTCTCTATGGGTCCCAATGGGTCTCTATGGGTCCCAATGGGTCCCAATGGGTCCCAACGTGTCCCTATGGGTCCCAACGTGTCCCTATGGGTCCCAGTGTGTCTCTATGGGTCCCAACGTGTCTCTATGGGTCCCAGTGTGTCTCTATGGGTCTCAACATGTCTCTATGGGTCCCAACGTGTCTCTATGGGTTTCAACGTGTCTCTATGGGTCCCAATGTGTCTCTATGGGTCTCAACGTGTCTCTATGGGTCCCATCATGTCTCTATGGGTCCCACTGCTCACTGCAGCAGGCTGCCCATGGAGGTGGTGGAGTCTCCTGCTCTGCAGATGTTCCAGACCTGCCTGGATGCCGAGCTGTGCGCCCTGCTGTAGGAACGGCTGGGGCAGGGGGTTGGACTGCATGAGCTCTGGAGGTCCCTTCCAACCCCTACAATTCTGTGATTCTGTGTCTCTATGGGTCTCAACGTGTCTCTATGGGTCCCAATGGGTCCCAACAAATCTCTATGGGTCCCAATGGGTCCCAATGTGTCTCCATGGGTCCCAATGGGTCCCAACGTGTCTCTATGGGTCCCAGTGTGTCTCTATGGGTCCCAACGTGTCTCTGTGGGTCCCAATGTGTCTCTATGGGTCCCAACGTGTCTCTATGGGTCCCAATGGGTCCCAACGTGTCTCTATGGGTCCCAGTGTGTCTCTATGGGTCCCAACGTGTCTCTATGGGTCCCAACGTGTCTCTATGGGTCCCAGTGTGTCTCTATGGGTCCCAATGTGTCTCTATGGTCCCACTGCTCACTGCAGCAGGCTGCCCATGGAGGTGGTGGAGTCTCCTGCTCTGGAGATGTTCCAGACCTGCCTGGATGCCGACCTGTGCGACCTGCTGTAGGAACGGCTGGGGCAGGGGGTTGGACTGCGTGAGCTCTGGAGGTCCCTTCCAACCCCTACAATTCTGTGAAACCCCTAACACCAACCACAACCCCAAAGCAAACCCCAATCCCAACCAGCAACCAACCCATAACTCCATCCAGAACCCCAACCTCAACTCCAACCCCAACCCCAACTATAATCCTAACCCCAACCCCAACTCCAGCCCCATCATTTGTTGGTGAACTCATCAGGGAAATCATGAATTCTCCTTCCCTCTTCCCCCCCCCCCCCCACCCCCCCCCACCTGGAGCGGCTCAGCCTCGCTGTGAAGCACACATTTCCAATTTTGGGATTTGTGTTTCCGTTGCCATCTTTTTTAATGATTCAGTAAAATAATTACAATAAGAAATCCATTCCTCAGCACAGGCTGGGGAACTGAGCGGCCCTGAGCAGAGCTGAGCGCTGCTGGGGGTCACCGCAGGCGGGGCGGTGAGGTCACAGTGGGGCCCATTGTGATGCGTCCCCGTGCCCCACAGCTCCCACAGCTGCCGGCGCTGCGCCCCTCACTTTCCGTCAGGACTCTGATGAGAAAGCACGCGAGCAGACCTGCGGTGCAAACCACTCCTCGGGTCAAATCGCAGCGCTTATCCCCGCCCGTGGCTGTCCAGGCCGTGGCCGGTCCCCAACCTCAGCCCTCATCCTCTGCGATGGAGGAGAGAAAGCCCTCCTGCCCCGCAGAGGCCGAGAAGGGCAAAACCCCCCAGGAGCCCCCTGTTGTGCCGCCCGGTGAGTGAGGGTCCCTGCAGGGCTGGGGGTTGGTGCAGTGCGGGGCTTTTTGCACGGTGCCGGGGCTGCGTGGGGTGGCAGAGGGCAGAGCCCCCTGCTCTCCTCGCTCTGCTCTGGGCTCCTCTACCCCACGTAGACTGCAAATCTTAATCCTAGCCCCAGCCCTCAGCCCAACCTTAACCCTCAACCTAACCCAATCCTAACACCATCCTGAACTCTAAACCCAGCCATCAACCAGAACCTAACCCAACCTCAACCCAAACCTTAAACTTAACCCTAAACCCAACCCCAACCTCAACTCCAGCTTCAACCCTAACTTGAACCTCAATCCCTACCTCAATCCTAACACTAACCACAACCCTAAACTCAACTCCAATTCCAACCCCCCCTGCACTCCCAATTCCAGCTCCCCCCTCGGACACCCCTGGGATGCCCGTGTGTGACGCGGAGCGTTGCGCGATGGACAACATCGAGGCCTTTGTCCAGAGAACAGAGGTGACTGCGGCCGCTGCCATCGCGGCGGTGCCCCATCCGCACCCACGGACCCATTTCAGCTGCAGGAGGGCTGTGCCCCCCTGCTCACACTCCCCCCACTCTCTGACAGCCTCAGAACGAGGAGCAGAAGATGAAGTTCCTGCAGAGCATCCGCACAATCTGCAGCCGCGCGGCACAGAGGAACGCGGCGCAGGAACTGCGCATCTTCTGCCGCCGGAACAATCTTGTGGAGAACATCATGGTGAGGGGCGCTGGGTGCTGGAGGGGGGCAGCGGGCGGCTCTGCTCCTCCTGGCGCTGCGAGCACTGAGTGCCCGGTGCCATCCTGCTGTGCTGCAGGTGCTGCTGGCGGAGGAGCCGCACAAAAAGCTGAGCTCTGAACTGCGGCTGCAAGCGATGGCCACCATCACCGCCCTCAGGTACTGCCCCGCTGCTGCCGGCTTGGCCCCGCAGCATTCAGACGGCCCCACACGGCCTGTACGGCCCCACAGCCCCAGGGGACGATCCTGGCCGTGCTGGGCTGCTGCTCTCCCTCATCGGGGCTGGCCAAAGAGCTGAGGGAGTCCTGCAGCCCTGCTGGGCCTCAGCTCGAATGCTGACCATAACCTGACCCTCGTCCTAAGCCTAACGCTAACCACAACCTAAACCCTAACCCTAACTCTAGTCCTAACCCTAGCTCTAACCCCAAACCCAAACCCAGCCCCGACCCCAACCAACACTTGAGTGCTGCTGGTGGCCATGGTGATGAGGAGACGGTTGGACTAGATGATCTTACAGGTCGTTTCCAACCTTGTGATTCTATGATTCTAACCCACACCCACCACAGCAGCGCTCAGGACTCCCTCTGCCCCACGCATCCCCATGGAGGAGGGGCTTCCTCCCCACGTTGCCCCCCCTGCTCTGCAGAGTGCTGCCCATGGCAGGGGTCCACTCCCCATCCTGCAGCGCAGCGCTCCCAGCTTTGCAGTTCTTGTTTCTGCAGCAAGGTGGAGGGGTTGCTGGAGGAGAAGATCCCTCTCTTTCATGTGTGCTTCCAGAGCATCCTCCTGCTTCCCTCGGAGCAGGACCTGGACGTGAGCCTTTACTCCAAGGTGGGTGCTGGGGAGCTGCAGGGCCCCCCCGCCTTGCAGGACAGGCTCTTGCTGTGCCTCCCCCACCCCCTCCCCTCTGATCTCCCTCCACTCTGTCCATCCTGCAGACTCTCAGGGCTCTGGATGAGATGCTGGACACCTTGGTGTTCGTCCACCCCACTGCAGGCATCGGAGAGGAGTTGAAAAACGCCTTCCAGGTGAGCTGTGCCCACAGGGGCCGCACAGAGGAGGGCTGTTCCTCCGCCATCCCCACCACCCCAAAACCTTTTGGGGTGATCCTGGGGGCCGCAGGGCAGAGACAGAGCTCCTCTTCCCACAGGTGCTGCTGCCCTTCACCTCCACTCAGAACTCAGCTGCGTGCCAGAGGGCAGTGGGGCGCATCTGGAAGCTGTGCCATTCACTGGCATATTACTGCCAGGAGAGGGTAAGGGCCCGACCTTACCTGGTGTGGGGTCTTTGTCCCTCCTTGTCCCCGCTCTCCCCTCTCTGGGCGTGTGCTCAACGTTCTGCTCTCCACGCACAGCGCCATCACTCCTCGGGACGATTCAGACCCATCTGCTGTGACAAGTTCCGCCTGCCCGTGCTGGGGCAGCTGGTGGGAAGCCTCATCCTGTGCTGCGCCTGCCAGGAGGACAAAACGCACCGCTGTGCTTTGAGCGCTCTCCATCACCTCTACAAATTCATCCTGTGGAGAAGCCGTAAGAAGATGGCCGCTGACTGCCTCCATCCATTGCAGACGTCCCACGGGGCTGAGCGTGGATGGCGCTGCGTCAGCTGCCGCTCCGAGCAGTGAAGAACCCCATTGCATTGGGGAGCTGTGCCCCACGGCCCCAGCTCCCTGCAGGGCTCCCACCGCTCACACAACCTCGCCTCGCTTTCCTTTCCAGGCTGGGAAGTGCAGCCAGAAGAGCAGGGGAAGCAGGAGCAGTGGGAAGATGAGCACGAGCTCTCCCTCACCTGGACCACCAACACCTCAGAGATTTTGCTGGTGAGGAGGGATCGCTGTGCCAGGACTCGTGGCTGCAGGGTCTGTGGAGATGGGGGAACATGGCTGATGTTCCTCCTCCCCTCTGTGTTTGTTCCTCCCCAGCGCTTTGCAAAGCACTTCCACTCTTGGGAGACAACCGACTTCATCCTCGTGATGCTGCAGGGCATGAAGGACTGCAGCAACTGCAACGCCCAGGCTGCTTCCAACCTGATGGGTGTGCTGATGGCTGACTTCAAGCCCACGCCCAACGATGTGAGCAACCGGCAGCTGCTTACTGGGGGACTGAGCCCATGGGGGGTGGGGTTGAAGTGGAGGCTGGGGGTTGGGTTGGAGTTGGGTTGGGTTCTGGACATTGGGTTTGGGTTGGGATGGGTGCTGGGTGTTGGGATGGGTGCTGGATGGTGGGGTGGGGTGGGGTTGGTTTTGCTGGGGGTTGGGTTTGTGTTGGGTTGGGTCGTGATGCTTAGAGTTGGGTTGGGTTGGGTGCTGGAAGGCTGTGTTGGGTTGTCCTGCACGGCCTCGGTCTGATTTGAGACTTCAGGGCACTTGGCCCCTCTTGGGGACGTCTGGAGTGAAGTTCTGCTGTCCCCGTGACCCTTCCAGGTGCAGCGCATCGTGACAGCCATCCACAGGAGCAGGAAGCTGATCACAGAGGAAGAGGCACTGAAGCACATCCATGACGTCTTCCCCAGGCTGGCCGCCGCCAACCCTCGTGCAGTGACACTCAGCCTGCTGCGCTGCTCCCCCACCTGTGACAAGTGCGCTGCCCCCACCCCCTGTAGAGAGAGACCCCCACCCCATCTCTCATCTCAGGGAACCCCATCCCAAACAAGAGAGGCCACCACTCCACACGGAGAGGGAGACCACCCCCTGTGGAGAAGGATGCCCACCGCATGTGGATAGGGACCCTCACCCGATGCGGAGAGGGATCCTCGGCCCACACCTGGGGAGACCCTCACCCCACCCATAGAAGGACCCCCACCCTACGCAGAGAGAAACCCCCAGCCCACGCTTAGAGGGGCTCCCGCTGAGGATGGCTCTGTGCCGCAGGGACGCACGGGAGCTGTGGGAGTTGGCGCTGTCCTCAGAGGACGCGATACCAAAGATGATGCAGGAGCTGCTGCGTCTGCTGGAGATCGCGCCGCTGGGCCTGGAGACCGAGTCCAGCACCCTTAGCCTGGCCGTGAGTTTGGGGTCTCCTGGGAACGCTCCCTCCTCCCTGCCCCCAACCCAGGGGAGCAGCTCGGTGCTGAGCGCTGTGCGGGTGCTTTCCGTAGGCGGTGGCGGCGCTCTATAAGCTCCTGCAGAACCTGGAGTACGGCCCGCAGGTGCGGCAGTTTTTCCCGGAGCTCTTTGTGGCGCTCGTCCTCCAGTTGGTGTCCTGTGAGGAGCTCTGTTCGCTGGAGGCCATCGCCATCACGGAGGAGCCGTTCGGCCCAGCTTCACCCACCTCTGCCGCCAGGTAGCACCGCCGTGGCCCGGTGGCACCACTCATGGTGACCCCTGGCCCCGCGCTGATCCCTGACCCTACGCTGCCCCATTTCCATGCAGGATGGTGGTGGAGACGTTGCGCCTTTTGCTGCTGTGCTCTGATATGGAGGACCTGGCGTTCTTCATGGAGACCTACAACCTGTGGGCGCGGCTGCCTGGCGCTGCCCAGTGGCAGAATGGCCTGTACAACTTTGCCAAGTACGGCCCTAACCCCTTCCACGTGCTGCCCCACACTGCCTCACATGGTGCCCCATGCGCTGCCCCACGTGCTGCCCTCTTGAAAGAAGTAGGGATCAAGATGGGGAGTGCTCAGGGGTGCCAAGGCGTGGTGTGCAGATGGAGGAGCACACTGTGGGGCAGGATGAGCTGTTCCGGTCCCCCCCCCCCAGCCCGGACCTGGTGGGGTCAGCCCCCAACACGGGCTCAGCTCTCCCCCCATCCCACAGGGTGCTGATGAGGGGATGCCAGAGTCAGTGCAGGCCCATCTTCATCCACCTGCAGAAGCTGCTGCGGTACCACCAGCTGCAGTGGAGGGAGGTCCCGGCCATGGCGCTCTACTTCGAGGTGGGTGTGGGGATGGTGCGGGGGTCCCCTCGAGGCGATGGGGGCCTGAGCCCCCTCCCACCTGCTGACCACTGCTCATCACAGATGTGGATCCTCATCGGGTTCCGGGACGATGACTACCACGCAGAGATGATCTTCAGGAAACACGTCTCCAGCAAACAGCTCAGGAGCAGAGAGCTGGCGCTGCTTGGGCTGCGGTACCTTTACGATGAGAGGATGCAGCTTCTGCTGCCCGAGGTGATGCTGTGGCTGCAGGATGTGCGGGCTGACGTCAAGCTGCAGGCCATGTACATACTGCACTGCATCCTGACAGAGCGCCCCGCCAGCGTCCGAGGTGTGCTCAGCCAGCTGGCCGTGCTGCTGCTGTCCTACTTCAACGAGGTGAGGGGTGCGGGGCAGCAGGGAGCAGCCAAACGTCCCCCGCACCGTGCAGAGCTCAGCACCACTGTGTGTCCCCTTCCAGGAAACGGCAGAGATGCGCTGGCACTCCATGGAGCTCTTTGCGCTGCTACTGGAGGCGCCGGGCAGGAAGCAGCTGCTGCCAGAGGCGGAGAGGAGCCTGCTGCCGCTCTTCATCCACATGAATGAGGACATCCCCAACGTGGCCCAGGTGGGCGCAGCTCGTGGAGTCACAGGGTTGCGGGGTCACCTGGCGTGACCACAGCCCACCCTGCTGATTCACTGCATTGTGAACGCTGGGAAAGGCCTCTGAGGTCACCGGCTCTGACCAGCAACCCGCTCCATGCCCGCTCATACGGTCCTGCCAGATCCCTCTCCCTTTTTCACCCATACAGCCCTCCTAGATACCAGATCCCCCCCTTATGTGTACCCATACAGTCCTCCTCATCCCCCTGCTCTGCCACACGCACCCATACAGTCATTATGCTTAGGAAAACCCTCCCAGATCCCCGCTGCCGTTCCCCCAGATCCCGTGGGTGAAACCAGCTGTGGTGCCTCCCCAGGGTGGGGATGGTGGTGGCCCCCCAGGCTCTCTTGCCAACCCCCCCCAACTGTGTCGCTGTCCCCAGGCTGCTCAGATTGCTCTGATCCGTGCCGCCAAGCTCCTGGGCTGGCAGCAACTGCAACGCTTGGCCAGTAAAGCGGAGGTCTGGATGATCGCTGACTGCCTGGTAAGCTCCCCCACCTTTCAACCCCTCTCCCCCACCCCGGGACCCGCCCTGCTCTGGCAGAAAGGGGGGTGGGCAGCTGTGCGGGTGCCTCCTCCACCGTGCTGTTCTCTGCAGCTTCAGGAGAGGGAAGGAGATGCGGAGCTGTACGTGAAGCAGACCATGCTGCACCTGAACAGCCCGCAGGCAGCTTTGAGGGAGGTGGCCGTGCGCTTCCTGGGTGAGTCCCGGTCCTGATGGGTCCCCATCCCTCTGCCCCCACCCCTGTCTGAATGCTGTGGGGTCACTGCGCGGGGGAGGCCCTGGGGGATCACTGGGGAACCGATGGTGTTCTTGGGGGTTATTGAGGCAACGGTGGGATCACTGGGGCATTATGGGGCTCAGTGGGGCACTGTGTAGGGTCTCTGGGGGTCTCTGGGGCACCATCGAGGTCCTTGGGGGCAGTTGGGGCACCATGGGGGTCATTGGGGCACCATAGGGTCCCTGGGACACTGTAGGGTCTTTGGGAATGATGGGAACGCTACTGGGGTACTGTGGGGTTTCTGGAGATCCTTGGGGCCTCATGGGGGTCCCTGGGTGCTGTGGGGTTCCCGGGTACCATGGGGTCGGGCGAGTGCTGACAGAGACTGTGTGTGCAGGGATGCTGGCGCAGAAGCTGAAGAATAAGAACGAGGAGATGGTGTTGGACATCCGTAAAGGTGAGCCATCCCCCCCCGCCCCGCGCCCAGGAAGCGCCGTGTGGGGCCCGCGTGGTGACACAGCCCCGCTCCATTGCAGCCCTGCAGGGTGCCAAGGGGGACAGGGATCTGGCCGTGAAATCCCTGGTGCAGCAGACGCTGCTGATCCTCTGCCAGAAGACAGATGTGCCACCCACCAGGCCTAGGGGCAGAGCGTCGCTCCAGTGGCTCCAGAGGAAGCAGAAGGAGTAGTGCCAGTCCAAAGGGTTTGGAGGTGTTGCATTCTGCTCCTCACTGCCACATGAACGCCAACCTGAAGAGCAACCACAGCCCCAAAGCAAACCGTGTCCCCAGCCATAACCAGAACTCCAAGCTGAACCTCAAGCACAGTCACGAGCCCAGCTGACTTGCAGAAACTCCGTGACCACAAAGGAGCGACAAAAGCAGGGATGTTTATCAGCACTGCACGCACGCTGGATGCAAACAGGGTAACCCCTCCTAGCTTGCACACCCAGCTCCTCTTTCCCAAAGCAAATGCCACTAATGCAGGCCCAAAACAGAGCTGCAGCCCAGAGAGGCGGAGTTGGGCACGAGGCACTGAGGGCCCGCGGTCTCTGCGTCTGCAGGGGCAGCAGAGCGGCCCTCTCAGGTGCTTTGGGACACGCCTGAGCAGCCTGCGTGTCACTGGCCAGCAGGTTCACAGTCAGTCTCCTCTGACGAGATCTCTCCTTCCCAATTCCAGAGGAATGTCCTGAATTGCCACCCCTGCCCAGCTGAATCCATGTCACCTTTCTGGTGAAAAACAGCCCGGAGAAGAGAACAAGCGATGTCAAGAAGAAGAGCAGGTGAGACTGCAGGCTCAGGGTCGGGATCTGCACGGGGTGTTTCCCTGACCCGGCAAGAGCCCATTGCCCAGCCCCAGGCAGTCACTGTTCAGGGCCGCCCAGCGGCGCTGAGTGCAGCACACGAGGGGTGGCGTGGGGCTGCCGGGAGCCCCCATTTCACACGGCTGCCCCTCTCCAGCCCTCAGGAAAGCGCCAGCACAACCTGAGAGCTGTGTGTGGGGAAGGCTGCGTTGCAGCCAAGGGTCCTGGCTTGGGGTTGCAGGATACGGCCCCAAAGCTGTCACCCACTCAGGCAGACCCCTCCCACTCTGTCCTTTCAGTCAGCTGCCAGCGGTCCTGGGGGCATCTTCTGCCAAAAAGCAGCCTCAGAACAAAAAGAAGGGAAAATGCTCTACCAAAAGCAAAGCGACAGAGACGCGTCCGGCACAGGCGGTGCCGCCTCCAAGTGGCAAAGAAGAAGAACGCGGTGCGGTGAAAGCCCCCGGTAGAGGAGGAGTGACAGAAAAGGCACAGGCCAAGCTCAGAAAGCACTGCGAAGCCCCAGCCCTGCACCAAACACCGCTGGCAGCCCTACGGTCCTCGAGCTCCGAGAGCAGCCTGCCTGAGGAGCGCAGCTGCAGCGCCTCTGCTGCGGTGCCACGGACGCACAAGGGGACCAGATCTATGCAGAGTCAGCCACCAAAGAGCAAAGCGGGGCTCCCCAGGCGGCGGACGGCCTGTCCATGGGGTGCCCAGGAGAAGCAGAGCTCTACCTGAGGTTGCAAAGCAGGTGCACGATTCCCATCTGGGAATGCCATTCCTGGGTGCCTGTCTGAAGCCTTCTCTGGTTTTGGCTCCCGGTTTGCTTTCTGAGGCACTGCTTGCCATAAGACTGACTTAATCTAGGAGATGAGAGGTGGGTGCGGCAACCAACATCACTTGGTGGGCAGTTTTACGTTGGAAAGCATTTCTTCGGAGCTGTTTGCCTTTGGAAGAGATTGCTCAGGACTGTTTACTGGCTAAAGATCTGGCCTGTGACCAAAAACTCCAGCTTGGTTTGGGAGAACTGAGGAACAATACTGTCCTATCCAGTGAAAAACAGGATGCAGGTGGGCACCTCCCTGCTTCCTCTTATCTGCTGGCAAGGCCCGGGAGATGGGAGCAAAGGAGTTTCTGCTGAGATCCCAAAGCCAGCAGCTGCTGCTCCAAAGAGAGCTGACTCGACCGCTTTGGATTTGAACTGTCACTCCAAAGAGAGCTGACTCTGCCTTGTGGCCCCTTTTGGACTTTCTGATGCCGTGTCACCAACCGAACAGCAGCCCCTGATGACCCATCGCTACTGATCATCAAGGGCTGAACTACGAACCAAGCTGGACCCGTGGTGGTGACCACCTCTCTCTTGCTTGCTACAGAGACTGCTTGCTTTCCTTTCCCATCTTTCTATCGCCCGTCTTCCCCATCTCCCTAAACAGCTTGGATGTGTAATAAACTGGACGGGCTGACATCTAACCCGCTGTGTCTTCATCTCTCCGTCAGCTGTACCTACAGTGAACGAACCTCCCCTTGCTCTGACAATGGCAGCGAGACAGTGCTGTCTCCGTGAAGAAAAGCAGAGCTGGAAGGACAGTGGGGACTCTTCCTTCCAAGACCCCTTGGCTCTGACAGCCTGCATTCCTTGCAGCCTTGGGATCTCCTCAATTTCCAAAGTCCCACTCCCTTCTGGTGGCACACAGAGCACACCAAAGCCCAGGATTTGGCAGCACTTGAAAGGCGTAGCCATGCGTGAGGCTGGGCCTGGGCCAAGAGGAGACTGTTTCCTTCCAGCTTGCTGCTGCTTTAGATTCCTGGTGGGAAGAGAAGGGCTTTGTGAGAGGCTGAAGAGAGAAATGGCTGCCTCCCCTGGGCGTTCTGACCTGAAGCCATCCCAGGGCTATGCGTGAGGGAAGAGAACTGCCCTGTTTTTGGCAAGAGTCTCTTGTACAGAAATCCATCGGTTGTCAGACCGCATGGAAAGAGATGGAGGAAAATACAAGAAAGGTCTTGCAGAAAGTGGTCTTCTGCACTGTTCTGGTCATTGGTGCACGGAACAGGATCGCTCTTTCTCCCCAAGGGAAACAATTGCAGTTCCTCATTCAATAGAAATATTCGCATTCCCTTCCAAACTGCGTTTTGAGTAAAAACCAGTCCCGTGCCCAAACAGGTCGTTAAGGTACCGTGTTGCAATTGAAAATCCAAACCCTGGCTTTAGAAGCAAAAGAGAAGCCGCAGTCTGCTCCCCGACTCCCTGGAACGTTGCTTCTCTCTGCCACCCTTGGCCGGCCATCTCTAAGGGCGCAGGGCGCTCCTCCGGCGGCTCACAGCCAGCGCTGAGCGTGGCACCAGCAGGGCTGGGATGGGGCTGCCGGGAGTCCCCACTTCACAGGGCTGCCCCCTCTGTCCCCTCTCCAGCCCTCAGCAGAGCCCAGCTCAGCTGGAGAGCCGTGTGTGGGAAAGGCTGTGTCACAGCCAGGGCTCCTGGCTTGGGGCTGCAACAGGCGCCTCTTCTGGGCCCTGCTGTGCGAGCGTTGCTCCAAGAACAAGGTGGGCTTATGGGAACGTTTCAGAAGCAAGAAGGAAAAGGAAAGAGGCCTGGAAACGTGAGCTGTGCAGGAGCTGCCCTGGGCAGCCGAGCGCTGAGCATCCAGCACTGAGCACATGCTCAGAGAGCAGCTGCTCTGGACCGGTGTATGGGAACTGCTGAGTCACGGCCTGAACCTCTGATTGATCACCTGAGGCGAGCCTTGAGTCAGCCAGAGGAGCACAGGTGAAGGCAATTCACCTGTGCTGCCGGAAGGGGTGGAGCCAGGCTCCCCCCCTCCTGGACCTATTTAAGAGCTGGCTACCAGAGGGGAAGGATCTCTTCTGGAGATCCTCCTCTTTTGGTATCTTCTGGTGAGCTCAACCCAAGGGTAAGCTCTTCCACTTATTCTCTTTTGTGATCCTTGTTTGCTTTGCCTTACTCTTTTGATTATATTGCGATTATAACATCTTGATATCTATTGATTATACACAATTATATTGTGATTATAACATCTTGGTTATACACTTGGCGAGCCAGGCAGGCTGAATATACTGAAATTAACATCATGTCTTTCCTGTGGAATTTCTATAAATGGGTCAAGGGGGAGAACAATACTTCTCTAGAGAAAATGATTCCAGGGCAGATCCCAGGATTTGAGGGATTGCCCTATTATGAGTTAGCTGCCATCATTGAAAAATGGGGGTCCCTTACGCGTTATGGGCAATATCTCCCCATATCGCATGGCGGACTATTTTCAAGGACTTGGCAAGGATATCCTCATTACCAAAGAAAGACAATTGGCTGCCTCCTTGGTGGCATGGCCACTATTAACCGCTTTAAATCATGCGGACTTAAGAAATAATACTTTAGAAACTGAAAATCAGCTTTTGAAAGACCGCATTGAAAAGCTGGAGCACGAACTTAGCGTTTTAACGGGGAAGAAGCCAATTCTACATCTTCCTGTAAGCCAAATTCGTAACATTTCAATAAATGATGACCAGGCTCCTGAATCAACAGACTTCGTTGATCAGGACAACAAGAAATCCAAATCAGACCTTGAATGTCCAGTTCTAACTGATCCATTGGAAGTCCGTCCTGTTGTAACCCAGAAAACAAAAAAAAGTACAGGACAGACCGGCAGGGGTGCCACCTGATCAATGGCCCCCTGCCCAGACTCATTTACACGTGACAGCTCGGCCATACACGGCAACAGAATTAATGGACTTAGTACAACGATTTCGGCAGAAGCCTAGAGAAAGTGTGCCGGCTTGGTTATTGAGACTGTGGGATTCTGGGGCAGAAAGTGTCTTGGTGAATGGCCCAGAAATATCTAAGTTGGCCACCATGACCGTCCATCCTGCTCTCAGGCAGAGGTTATACGTAGGCAATCAATATCGTGATGAAAACCATTCCATACTAGAATGGTTAATGGCGGCCTGCCGTGTGGTATGGCCGAATAAATCAGACATACCGTTACATACAGGTATGTGGTCCTCCATGGAGGACCTTCAAAACTATATTCGTGAACTGGATGTAAGAGAGGCCATCTATGAAGATGCATTTGATGGCCCTGATATGGTTAAATTTTCAGCAGGGATGAGAGATTTAATTCTACAGCAAGCTCCCTCCCATCTGTACAGCACCCTAGTTTCCATATTAAATCCCCTTGTAGCATCAGAAGCCGTAGTCCAGCAGGCTGGACTAGGCGCAATATTCGGTTTTTGGAGGAAGCAGAGGTCCTGCCGGTAAATAAAACCAAAATGCCGGCTACTCGAGCTCCTCCATTGGGACCCATAAGGGTATCCCGAAAACAAATGTTTAATGATTTAATTCGGGCTGGGGTCCAATTTGCTAAGATTGACCGCCAGCCCAACCACGTCCTTCTCCAGCTCTGGAGACAACTAAAGGACAATCAAAAATTCCAGAGCTACCCTAAGAAATCAAGGGTAAGAGCTATAGAGAGGGTTCCAACAACAACATGGAACCTAGAAGATTTTATTATTCCAAACAGGAAAAAGAAGCCACCTCAGGTGTCTCGGGCCACAATGCCTGAGCTGTCAGAAGCAAAAGAACTGGCCCTAGCACAATTCATGCAGTGACAAGGGATGTTAGTCCCCGTAGGGCCTCCAGACGGGACCGGAGGCCCTATGTAGAATTAACGATTTATTGGTCCCGAAAAAATATTCAGAGAGTTATGGCACTAGTAGATACTGGAGCAGAAACATCAATTATCTATGGAGATCCGGGAAAATTTCGTGGCGACAGAGTGATGATTGGTGGTTTTGGGGGACAGACTATTCCGGTCACCCAAACATGGTTAAAATTGGGGGTTGGGCGTCTCCCACCCCGGGAGTACAAGGTGTCTATTGCCCCAGTCCAAGAATACATCCTGGGCATAGACATTCTATGGGGTCTGGCTCTCCAAACAACTGTGGGAGAGTTCAGACTTCGACAAAGATGTATCAGTATCCGGGCGGTGCAGGCAATATTAAGAGGCCATGCGAAACATGAGCCTGTTTGCCTGCCGAAACCGCGCCGGATTACTAATGTTAGACAGTATAGACTCCCGGGTGGGCAAGATGAAATATCGAGAACGGTGCAGGAATTAGAAAAAGTGGGCATTATAAGACCTGCACACAGCCCGTATAACTCCCCCATATGGCCGGTGTGAAAGTCGGATGGCACATGGAGAATGACAGTAGCTTACAGGGAATTAAATAAGGTCACGCCGCCTATTCATGCGGCCGTACCCAATATTGCCTCCCTAATGGACACATTGAGTAGGGAGATAAAAACCTATCATTGTGTCCTAGATCTAGCAAATGCATTCTTCAGTATCCCAATTGCTGAGGAATCGCAAGATCAGTTTGCGTTTACGTGGGGAGGCAGGCAGTGGACCTTTCAGGTCCTGCCACAGGGGTACGTGCATTCACCAACATATTGTCACAATCTAGTGGCGCGTGACCTGGCTGATTGGACAAAACCTGATGATGTTAACCTATATCATTATATTGCTGATCTCCTGTTGACATCTGACTCACTGGAGGCAGTAGGACAGGCAGCAGATTCATTAACTGCCTATTTACAACAGAGGGGATGGGCTATAAATCCCCAAAAGGTGCAAGGTCCAGGCCTGTCCGTAAAATTCCTGGGGGTGGTTTGGTCAGGAAAGACCACAGTGCTACCCAGTGCTGTTACAGATAAGGTTCAGGCATTCCCAGTCCCTACAACATCAAAGCAGCTGCAAGAGTTTCTAGGTATATTGGGTTATTGGCGTTCCTTTATACCTCACCTAGCGCAGCTGCTAAGGCCGCTATACAGACTCACAAAAAAGGGGCAGCTATGGGACTGGGGGAAAACCGAACAGGATGCTTTCCAACAAGCAAAGCTGGCAGTTAAACAAGCTCAGGCATTGGGTATATTCGATCCTACCCTCCCAGCCGAGTTGGACATTCATGTTACTCAAGACTGCTTCGGTTGGGGCCTGTGGCAACGCCAGAACTCTGTTTGGACCCCCATTGGTTTCTGGTCTCAGGTTTGGCATGGAGCAGAAGAAAGATACAGTATGATTGAAAAACAGTTATTGGCTGCCTATTCGGCATTACAGGCAGTAGAGCCAATAACTCAAACGGCTGCAGTTATAGTCAAGACCACTCTGCCAATTCAGGGGTGGGTGAAAGATCTGACCCACCTTCCTAAGACAGGGGTGGCCCAAGCACAAACAGTGGCACGATGGGTCGCCTATCTCAGCCAAAGGAGCAGTCTGTCTTCATCCCCCTTGAAAGAAGAACTCCAGAAGATCCTAGGCCCAGTTACGTATCACAGTGATGCACCAAAAGAAATACTGGTCGCTCCACCAGAGAAGAGTCCCGTTCAGGAGGGAAAATATCCTATCCCTGAAGATGCCTGGTGCACAGATGGGTCCAGCAAGGGCAACCCGAGCAAGTGGAGAGCAATAGCATACCATCCTTCCAGCAAGACAATCTGGTTCGATGAGGAGAGCAGCCAATGGGCAGAACTGCAAGCCGTGTGGATGGTTATAACCAAGGAACCCGGTGATGGTATCCTGAACATCTGCACAGATAGTTGGGCTGTGTACCGGGGGCTCGCTCTTTGGATTGCACAGTGGGCCACCCAGGAATGGACTATCCACGCCTGACCGATCTGGGGCAAAGACGTGGTTAGATATATGGAATACGGTCAAACACAGGACTGTACGTGTCTACCATGTTTCTGGTCATCAGCCCCTACAGTCACCGGGAAAAGATGAAGCCGACACACTGGCCCGAATTCGATGGATTGAGAATTCACCATCTGAGAACATCGCCCGCTGGTTACATCAGAAGCTACGGCATGCTGGACAAAAGACAATGTGGGCAGCTGCTAAAGCATGGGGACTGCCCATACAACTATCTGATATCGTCCAGGCCTGCCAGGATTGCGACGCTTGCTCCAAGATGAGACCGAGATTGTTGCCCGAAACAACAGCCCATCTTGCTAGGGGACACAATCCTCTCCAGCGATGGCAGGTCGATTACATCGGGCCCCTTCCTCGTTCCAAAGGGGCAAGATAGGCCCTGACCTGTGTCGACACTGCAAGTGGGCTACTGCAGGCCTATCCAGTACCGAGAGCAAATCAGGCATATACCATCAAGGCACTCACTAAACTGATGTCTGCCTACGGGACACCTCAAGTCATCGAGAGCAACCAAGGGACCAGTACAGGTTGGGGGATGAGCTGCTGGAGGGGAGCTCTGCGGAAAGGGACCTGGGTGTCCTGGTGGACAACAGGTTGGCCATGAGCCAGCAGTGTGCCCTTGTGGCCAAAAAGGCCAATGGCTTACTGGGGTGCATTAAAAAGAGCATGGCCAGCAGGTCAAAGGAGGTGATCCTCCCCCTCTACTCTGCCCTGGTAAGACCTCATCTGGAGTACTGCGTCCAGTTCTGGGCTCCCCAGTACAAAAAAGACAGGGATCTCTTGGAAAGAGTCCAGCGGAGGGCCACGAAGATGGTGAAGGGCCTGGAGCATCTCCCATATGAAGAAAGGCTGAGTGAACTGGGTCTGTTCAGCCTTGAGAAAAGGAGACTGAGAGGGGACCTGATCCAGGTCTATAAATATCTAAGGTGTGGGGGGCAGAATGGCGAGGCCAGACTGTTTTCAGTGGTGAGTGGAGACAGGACAAGGGGAAACGGCTGGAAACTGCAGCATAGGAAGTTCTGCACCAATGTGCGAAGGAACTGCTGTACAGTGAGGTGACGGAGCACTGGAACAGGCTGCCCAGGGAGGTGGTGGAGTCTCCTTCTCTGGAGACGTTCAAGACCTGCCTGGATGCCTACCTGTGCTACCTGGTGTAGGGAACCTGCTTTGGCAGGGGGGTTGGACTCGATGAGTCGGACTCTGGAGGTCCCTTCCAACCCCTACAATTCTGTGATTCTGTGATTCTGTGAAGGGACTCATTTTACTGGTGCAACGATACAGCGCTGGGCAGAAGAAAATAACATCGAATGGCGATTCCACCTGCCATATAATCCATCAGGGGCAGGCCTCATCGAACGTTATAATAGTATTCTTAAGGCTGCCCTGAAGACAGACTCCCAGTCCTTGCAGGGATGGACGGCAAGACTGTATGAAACCCTGCGGGACCTGAATGAAAGACCTCGAGATGGCAGACCCAGTGCCCTGAGAATGTTGCAGACGACATGGGCCACCCTGCTTAGGATCCAAATTACGGGCACTGATCATCAGGTAAGACCCCAGATTGGTAATGAAAATAATCTTCTGCTCCCTGCCCCTGAAAACTTAGAGCCAGGTACCCATAAAATAAAATGGCCCTGGAAGGTGCAGGTAGGACCCAAGTGGTGTGGCCTACTTGCACCTTGGGGGAGACTATTGGAGGTGGGAGGCTCAGTAGTCCCTCCAGTAACAGGTACATGGCCTACTGATATTGTGGTCAACACTCCCATCTTTATCGCTAAAGGGACCCCTATCGTGTCCCTGTGGCAGATCAGGACACCTCCTTTGGTGCCTGATATCATTATGCAGCTGCAGATATCTGGCCAGAAGGTGTGGTACAGGCGGCCAGGACGTGCCCCAGTACAAGCGGAAGTGTTGACCCAAGACGTGAATTGAACCAAGACCTGTATCTTGCCCTGGAGAGCAGACCTTCCCCTCCTGGTACCTCTGAAACATCTGTATTACTCCCCGTGAGTCTGTGAGCCTTCAGGACCACTGGAAGGAACAAAATGCCATCAAGCGTTCCAGTGTTGCTGTCAGATCACGTACAACACCCGGTGATGGTCTGCATGGGACTGATGGAACATAGAACGGACCTGCACCTCAGGACCTTATGCCTCCAGTCACGTCATCGAGCACTGGCCCATAGAAGAATATAGACATCCACTGATCGTCACTTGTCTTGAACTGTACCAGCACACGTCGCGATAAAATTGTATAAGCGTCGCGATATACCGGATCTCTGTATTAAGGAAAGCTTACCCTTTTGTTAACCTGATCATTGGTTCACGCCGTGAAGGAGTGGAGTGTATGGGAACTGCTGAGTCACGGCCTGAACCTCTGATTGATCACCTGAGGCGAGCCATGAGTCAGCCAGAGGAGCACAGGTGAAGGCAATTCAGCTGTGCTGCCAGAAGGGGTGGAGCCAGGCTGCACCCCTCCTAGACCTATTTAAGAGCTGGCTACCAGAGGGGAAGGATCTCTTCTGGAGATCACCTCTCTTGGTGTCTTCTGGTGAGCTCCGCCGAAGGGTAAGCTCTTCCACTAATTCTCTTTTGTGATTGTTGTTTACTTTGCCTAATTCTCTTGATTATATTGTGATTATAACATCTTGATATCTATTGATTATACAATTATATTGTGATTATAACATCTTGATTATACAGTGTTCCAGAGGCAGCCTGTGTGCTGAGCTCTCTGCTGTCCCAGAGGTTGTCAGGGAGCTCAGTGATGAAGCATCCTGGGGCAGGGCTGCTGGGGTTCTCATGGGGGACCTCAACAGCTCTTGCCATGTCTGAAAATGCAAGAACATCCCCCAGAACTGTGATGATAACCTTCCCACACCCACTCGGTGCAAACATGCACCTGCAGCTCTGCAGCCCCAAAACTCACCATTGATCCAAGAGAGCCAACCCTGGATGTCCGTGATGTCCTCCAGCACATCCGAGCTGCTCGCTGCTGCTGGGAAAAGCAAGAAGGTGGTTACCTCTGAATTCTTTTGCTTTGGGGAAAATATGGACTTGGAATTGAAGGGTACAAGAAAAATAGGAGCACTTGGCAACTCAGGCAAACTGAGCAGTGCAGGGAAGATTGCTGCATTCCTTTTTCTCCTGGCCCAGAAAGGAATTTTCCTACCTTAAAAGAGGTACTCAAAAGAGGGACCTTAAAAGAGAAGAGAGAAGAAGAGCCTGACAGAGTAGACACATTACAGTCTCACATCACGGGTAGAAGCTGGAGAGCTCTCGTGGCACAAAGCTCAGGGCTGCAGAAATTAAGGGTGCCTCTAAGCTTTAAAACAAGGTGAAAGACAAGGTTGAATGCGAAACATCGGCACTTCCTGCAGAGCACATCACACAGCTGTAGGCACCGCTGAGGGGTAACAGATCAGAAAGGAAAACCTTACCATGTGAAGGCAGGGACAAGCTGCTCTCTTCTTCTGGGCCTTTGTTCAGTGAGGATTTCCCCCAAGAGCGCCGCTCAGGCTGCTGCTGTCTCCAGCTGTCGGTCACTTCCACTGCTGGACGCTGTGCCCACAGCTCATTCTGCTTTGGGCAAAGCCTGCTGGGTGAACTCCAAACCAAGGTCACAGCCACGCTAATCCAGCTGGTTTGTCTGAAAGGGCTCAGAGGCCACGCATGGGATCCCTTCTGCTGCTGGTTCTCTCGGGGCAAGAAGCTCCACTCTCAGAGTAGCAGCCAAGAGCCAGAAGGCAGAGGAAGCTTCCAATCCCCATGGATGTGGCTGTCTGCAAAGACAACAGCTGCCTGCTCTTCAGCACGGTGACGCTCACCCAGCAAAGCACTCACCCAGCAGATGCCTTTCCTTACACTCAGGACTGCCTCACGTTTGTGCAGCCCTTGGCATTGCATTTCCAATCCAAGCTCACATAGATCTCAACCATTCCTTCTGTGTCAGTCTACTTGGATCCCCAGTTAGGGCTGCAGCTCAAGAGGTCAACACAACAGGAATAGTACAGCATGCAACTGGAAAACACAGCTCAAAGCTGAGAAGAGCCACCTCTGACCTTGGGCACAACTCACCAAGAGCCAGGCCTTGCAAACTTGGCTGATCTGAGCATGCGGGAGGAGGCTGGCAATCAGACCAGCAGTGTCCATTTCAATTGCAGCTCTGTGTAGAGAAGAACGCCAAACAGTAACAGGTGTGAATGAGTTCGTTCACAAGCTGCACAAGGAGTTTGTTCTTGATTAAAAAAAGCATGCATTCCAAGTCAAAAAGGGAACAGCAGGAGTTGATATCAATGGAAGACGTTCCTATTCCCACACCTCATCCTCCTACCACAGCTTTCCTTGCCTCACTCCTCGCCCCAGCTCCTGGAAAATGCCCGCAGACTGAAAGTCAGCTCTCCAATGCATAGACACCTTTCCCATTGCTCCATTAAAAGACTTCAGACTTGTTTCATGCACTCCAACTGACCGAGCAGTGGTATCACAATCACCCATAACGCACAGAGGCCACTCTCAAAAGCTTCTAACAACTCCTGCCCCAAGACCAACATCTCCACAGCCATCCTTCTCACGTGAGCCCAGGAGACAAATCCACAGCACAGGCTTTCTGAACTGCTATATCAGTAGCATTTCTGGTGGTAGAAAGGCACAGCAAATAGTCCATCAGAGACATTCTGGCACATCTCCCATGAAACACAGCATGATTCAAACACCTGTGTTTCTAAAGATGAAAAACATCCAGTAGGCAGCAACGAGAGGCCCTGTCTTTAAATCTTTCCAAAGGGAGAAGTGTTCATATCCACTTTTCCTGACCACACAAACACGGCCCCAGCTGTCAGAGCCCTTCTGCCATAGCACAAGCAGACTGCACGCACATTAAAGAGCACGCACAGCACCTCCTGAGGTCCTGGAGCCACGGCTCCCCTTCAGAGCTCCACAGCTTACCGGTGTTTCACACTGATGCAGCCTCACTAAAGCTTGGTAGGTGTCAAAGAAGGCCTGCAGAAGGCAAGAGGCGGCAACCAGAGGACAGGACATTTTCCATTTATTATCCTTTTGTTGCAATAATCTGACTCAGTCTAACTTTCCTGGGTATTTCTCAATTATAACATCTGTGTATTCATTGATTATACATTAGGTTACATTCTAATGTACGTGCTGGAAACTGTCTCCACATTAATCTACATCATCATCTGTTTCCCACTAATTTTTGTTCTTTGCAGTAGGCATCATAGGTGAGACTGAACTGGAAAGTGAACGTGTGACTACTTGGAAAATCAACCCACTGCTGGGGAGAAAACGACAGGACACCCTCTGCAGGTTCCTTCCCCATCCGCCTGGGGCAGTGGCAGCAGAGCTGAAGATGAGAGTCCAGAAGGCACTCAGACAGAAGTTAAAATCCAAACCATGAAAGTAAGAATGAAGTCTTCACAGAAGTTTGTGTCACTGAATTCAGAGAACTGTTCTCAAACCTCGAAGACATGACTGTCTTCATTGGCGAGGAATCAAACGTGCAGCAGAGGAAACACTCTCTGGCTCCTTTCCCTGTGCCCCAGGTCTGTTCTGACACTGGCAGCGAGGCGCAGATCTTGTGTTTCTCAGGGGGAGAAAGGAGTTGAATCCAAACCTAGAGTCGGCTTGGGCTGGTAAAATCCCTCCTACAGTGTAGGTACGAATTAATGGATTTCAGGGAGATATTTCAAAGAAAAACAGCATGTTTTATGGAATGATTCAACTTCAAAGCTGTATCAGTCACTTTAGTCACCTGTTGTGCAACAGCAAAAAGGAAAACAAAACCCCAACTGCAGGGCAAAATCAGGATGAAGTGAAAATTGAACGGGTTTTGGAGCTATTTCAACATTTTTCCCTTGATTTTTCCAGCTCAGGGAATGAGAAGAAGCTGTAAAGGAGCTAGAAGCCTCTCTGGATAAACTGAAAGAGGTGCAGTAATTTAAGGACGCTGATTGCCTGAAGTGCCATTTGACTTGGTGCTTGTTATCTGGAGCCATCATGCGTTCACCAGCTTTAGTGCTTCTCTCTTTAAAGCACTTGCAACACAGAATTGGAAGTTTGTCAGATGGCTTTAATAGTGAAGCTGACAGGAGCTGTCAGTGCTGCTGGAGCCCTGTTGTGTGCAGCTGTCTGCGATGGGTGCATGGAGCAGCACTGAACACCTGCAGCTGTTTCCTCCAGACAGACACGCAGACATAACCCTGCCTTCTGCCTCGCTTCCAGGGTCTTCTGTCATTTCCTAGAATCCTGCTAGTTTTCTTTGTTGTTTTCATCTCTTCCTTTGGATTGCAGTTTTTTCCTTTGCTCTGCTATCTAAGAAGTGTTGAATGGCAGCCTGAACCCCTGACGGAGCAGCTGAGGAAAGGAGCCGGTGAGCCCTGGGAGCGCAGCTGAAGGCAATGGAGCTCCGGGGCTGGAAGGGGCGGAGCCTGGCTGTCCCTCCTGGAGCTCAGTTCAGAGCTGAGTGCGACAGGGCAGGGGTTTGTTTCTGGAAGGTTCTCAGCTGCAGAGTGGGTTCTGCAGGTGAATCCTTGGAGATGGTGAGCAGTCCTTTTCCTGCCTCTGTAATATCTTGCCATTGCACTAGTGTTTCTGCTGCTACGTGCGTGATGGCTTTCCTTCTAATTTGCTTTTTGTGTTGTGCCTTCTGTCACACACGGGCCGGGGTGGGGGGGGGGGCGGTCGCCGCCGGGCTGCTCCGGGCCGGGGTGGGGGGGGTGGGCGGTCGCCGCCGGGCTGCTCTGGGCCGGGGTGGAGGGGGGGCGGTCGCCGCCGGTCCGGGGGGGGGGTGGGGGCATCGGCCGCGGGCCGCTCTGGGCCCGGGGGGGGTATTCGCTGCCGGGCCAGTCCGGGGGGGAGGGGGGGTCGGTCACCACCAGGCCGCTCCGGGCCGGGTGGGGGGGGGCAGTCGGCCACGGGCCGCTCCGGTGTTAGGCCAGATTTCCATTTCTTCACGTACTGCTGTGTTGTTGCAGCTGCCCTTCTGTATTGTCGTTGCTTTTTTTGTTCGTGAATATTAAAGCATGTTGTCTCTGTGTTGGCTGTCATCCCCCTTTTTTTTCTCTGTTTTTCAGGTCAGCTCGTGCTGGAAGTTGGTGGCGTCATTGTATGAATGAAGGTCAGTTCAGGAGCAGCTGCTGATGGAAGGAATGAAGTCCACGTTAATGAGCTGAAGCATCTCCTGGTAAGGTGTCAGAGCCGGCAGTGATGTTGATGAATCCGTCGCTGTCACCAGCCCGGTGTTCATGCTTGTTTCCCAGCTTACATTCTTTTGCAGAGCAGCTGGCCCTTGCAGATATGTGACAGCTGGGACCTAAAAAGGCTGCTTTATTAAACTAAAGAGTTTAATAGAGAGTCCTTTGAGATCCTGTTGTTAACCATTTCTGTATGATGAATAACTGAAATGTTTTCAGAAAAATCACTGCAACTTTGAGGAGAGTTTTTGATAACTTCCATTACTGTCTATGGAGACCTTCTTGACTGTTCTGCAGCAGATACCCTGGTTATTTTTCCCAAGCTAGTGCTTTTATATCTGTTGTTCCTTGATGTAGATCATTAGGGATTGCCATGGAATGCTTTTATGAAAAATGGAATTGTCTCCTGTCCCTTTCTGCCATTATGACCATAAGCTGTTGTGCAGTTTGAAATGTTTCAGTGGTACTTTAAAGTAAATAGAGGTTCTCTAAATTGTCAGTTATTGATGTATCATGTGAGTGTTAGAAGCTGTAAGCTGCAGAAATGCACTTGAGATAGATGAGCTAGTCTTGGAGAAAGGTGTCTGCCACGAGGAGCAGATGTTTCAGCAGAGCTCTTCCAGTACCAGCTGACGAGCCATCCGTGAGTCTCAGTGGATCCCTGAAACTTAGGAAGGTTAACGAGGTGGAGTCCAGCACCAGTAGCTGCTGGGTGCCAGCTGGATGGGAAGCAGCTTTGCAGAAGAGGACCTTGGGGTCTTGATGAGCACCTGGTTGTACATAAACCATCAGTGTTGCTAAGGAGGGTAATGCTGTCCTGTGCCACGTGAGCCAAAATATTGCCATCTCATCAAGGGGGGGGATGCTTGGTGTCTCTTCATGTCTATTGGTGAGGCCATATCTGGACAAGTGTGTTTAGCTCTGATCTCCTCAGCACAAAAGAGATGTGGAGCTAATGAAGGTAGTCCTAACTAAGGACCACCAAGGTGACTGAGAGACTGGAGCATCTCACGTTATGAGCTGGAACTGTTGAGTGTGGGAGAGCGCTCAGAGGATCTCATCAGTGTTCAGAAATACCTGAAGAAAGTGGAAAGAGAAAAGAGCCTGGCTTTCTTCAGTGAACGGGGGCAATGGGCACAAAGTTGCACGCAGCAGGGTCTCTCTGTGTGTGGGGAAGCACTTACGTAGTGTGCAGATGATGGCGTAGCGGCACAGGTTGCCCAGAGAGGTTGTGGAAACTCTCTGAGATGTTCAGGAGTTACGTGGATGTGGTGTTGAGGGCGGCCTCTGAGTGGCCGTGCTGCAGCAGTCTGGTTGCAGTACGTGGCCTCCAGAGAGCCCTGGTAAGCTCAGCTGTTGTGTGAGGTGTATTCTGCTGCCTGCTTCTGCCAGTGCTCTCCTGGCGCTCCATCACTTGGAACAAATTCACAGATGCCTGGGATGAGCTACACGTGAATGTTGTATGCTTTTTATGTTTCTGAAAAATGCCTTTTGCTGATGATTTGAGCAGTCTGGGCAGTTTGTCCATGTCAGCACCAGTGCTGTGGTGCAGTCGGGAATTGGAAACATCTCTGCATCTGTGAGCCTTAATGCAGTTACGTGCAGCTTATGTTGTGGATGAAGGGGAGGTTTCTGTTCCACCACAGGCTCCAAACTGGAGCCCTGCTGTCTCTAGGAGCAAGAAATATTTGTATCCTGGTGTAATTTTAAGCCACAAACCTGAAGTCTTGCTGTATGGGAACTGCTGAGTCACGGCCTGAACCTCTGATTGATCACCTGAGGTGAGCCATGAGTCAGCCAGAGGAGCACAGGTGAAGGCAATTCAGCTGTGCTGCCGGAAGGGGTGGAGCCAGGCTCCCCCCCTCCTGGACCTATTTAAGAGCTGGCTACCAGAGGGGAAGGATCTCTTCTGGAGATCCTCCTCTTTGATATCTTCTAGTGAGCTCAACCCAAGGGTAAGCTCTTCTACTTATTCTCTTTTGTGATCCCTGTTTGCTGTGCCTTACTCTTTTGATTATATTGCAATTATAACATCTTGGTTATACATATTGCAATTATAACATCTTGGTTATACACTTGGCGAGCCAGGCAGGCTGAATATTCTAAAATTAACATGTCTTTCCTGTGGAATTTCTATAAATGGGTCAAGGGGGAGAACAATACTCCCCTAGAGAAAATGATTCCAGGGCAGATCCCAGGGTTTGAGGGATCGCCCTATTACGAGTTAGCTGCCATCATTGAAAAATGGGGTCCCTTACGTGTTATGGGCAATCTCTCCCCATATCGCATGGCAGACTATTTTCAAGGACTTGGCAAGGACATTCTCATCACCAAAGAAAGACAATTGGCTGCCTCCTTGGTGGCATGGCCACTATTAACCGCTTTAAATCATGCGGACTCAAGAAATAATACTTTAGAAACCGAAAATCAACTTTTGAAAGATCGCATTGAAAAGTTAGAGCACGAACTTGGCGTTTTAACGGGGAAGAAGCCAATTCTACATCTTCCTGTAAGCCAAATTCGTAACATTTCAATAAATGATGACCAGGCTCCTGAATCAACAGACTTCGTTGATCAGGACAACAAGAAATCCAAATCAGACCTTGAATGTCCAATTCAAACTGATCCATTGGAGGTCCGTCCTGTGATAACCCAAAAAACAAAAAAAGTACAGGACAGACCGGCAGGGGTGCCACCTGATCAATGGCCCCCTGCCCACACTCATTTACATGTGACAGCTCGGCCATACACAGCAACAGAATTAATGGATTTAGTACAGCGATTTCGGCAGAAGCCCAGAGAAAGTGTGCCGGCTTGGTTATTGAGACTGTGGGATTCTGGGGCAGAAAGTGTCGTGGTGAATGGCCCAGAAATATCTAAGTTGGCCACCATGACTGTCCATCCTGCTCTTAGGCAAAGGTTATACGTGGGCAATCAATATCGTGATGAAAACCATTCCATACTGGAATGGTTAATGGCGGCCTGCCGTATGGTATGGCCAAATAAATCAGACATACCGTTACATACAGGTATGTGGTCCTCCATGGAGGACCTTCAGAACTATATCCGTGAACTGGGTGTAAGAGAGGCCATCTATGAAGATACATTTGATGGCCCTGATATGGTTAAATTTTCAGCAGGGATGAGAGATTTAATTCTACAACAAGCTCCCTCCCATCTGTACGGTACCTTAGTTTCAATATTAAATCCCCTTGTAGCATCAGAAGCCGTAGTCCAGCAGGTTGCCCAGTTAGTTGCCGATTTGGGAGAAACAGAACGCCTGCGGACTAGGCGCAATATTCGGTTTTTGGAGGAAGCAGAGGTCCTGCCGGTAAATAAAACCAGAATGCCGGCTACTCGAGCTCCTCGATCGGGACCCATAAGGGTATCCCGAAAACAAATGTTTAATGATTTAATTCGGGCTGGGGTCCAATTTGCTAAGATCGACCGCCAGCCCAATCACGTCCTTCTCCAGCTCTGGAGACAACTAAAGGACAATCAAAAATTCCAGAGCTACCCTAAGAAATCCAGGGTAAGAGCTATAGAAAGGGTTCCAACAACAACATGGAACCTAGAAGATTTTATTGTTCCAAACAGGAAAAAGAAGCCACCTCAGGTGTCTCGGGCCACAATGCCTGAGCCATCAGAAGCAAAAGAACTGGCCCTAGCACAATTCATGCACTGACAAGGGGTGTTAGTCCCTGTAGGGCCTCCAGACGGGACCGGAGGCCCTATGTAGAATTAACAATTTATTGGTCCCGAAAAAATATTCAGAGAGTTATGGCATTAGTGGATACTGGAGCAGAAACATCAATTATCTATGGAGATCCAGGAAAATTTCATGGCGACAGAGTGATGATTGGTGGTTTTGGGGGACAGACTATTCCTGTCACCCAAACATGGTTAAAATTGGGGGTTGGGCGTCTCCCACCCCGGGAGTACAAGGTGTCTATTGCCCCAGTCCAAGAATACATCCTGGGCATAGACATTCTATGGGGTCTGGCTCTCCAAACAACTGTGGGAGAGTTCAGACTTCGACAAAGATGTATCAGTATCCGGGCGGTGCAGGCAATATTAAGAGGCCATGCGAAACATGAGCCTGTTTGCCTGCCAAAACCGCGCCGGATTACTAATGTTAGACAGTATAGACTCCCGGGTGGGCAAGATGAAATATCGAGAACGGTGCAGGAATTAGAAAAAGTGGGCATTATAAGACCTGCACACAGCCCGTATAACTCCCCCATATGGCCAGTGCGAAAGTCGGATGGCACATGGAGGATGACAGTAGATTACAGAGAATTAAATAAGGTCACGCCGCCTATTCATGCGGCCGTACCCAATATTGCTTCCCTAATGGACACATTGAGTAGGGAGATAAAAACCTATCATTGTGTCCTAGATCTAGCAAATGCATTCTTCAGTATCCCAATTGCTGAGGAATCGCAAGATCAGTTTGCGTTTACGTGGGGAGGCAGGCAGTGGACCTTTCAGGTCCTGCCACAGGGGTACGTGCATTCACCAACGTATTGTCATAATCTAGTGGCGCGTGACCTGGCTGACTGGAGAAAACCTGATGATGTTAACCTATATCATTATATTGATGATCTCCTGTTGACATCCGACTCACTGGAGGTAGTAGGACAGGCAGCTGATTCATTAACTGCCTATTTGCAACAAAGGGGATGGGCTATAAATCCCCAAAAGGTGCAAGGTCCAGGCCTGTCCGTAAAATTCCTGGGGGTGGTTTGGTCAGGAAAGACCAAAGTGCTACCCAGTGCTGTTATAGATAAGGTTCAGGCATTTCCAGTCCCTACAACATCAAAGCAGCTGCAAGAGTTTCTAGGTATATTGGGTTATTGGCGTTCCTTTATACCTCACCTAGCGCAGCTGCTAAGGCCATTATACAGACTCACAAAAAAGGGGCAGCTATGGGACTGGGGGAAAGCCGAACAGGATGCTTTCCAACAAGCAAAACTGGCAGTTAAACAAGCTCAGGCATTGGGTATATTCGATCCTACCCTCCCAGCCGAGTTGGACGTTCATGTTACTCAAGACGGCTTCGGTTGGGGCCTGTGGCAGCGCCAGAGTTCTGTTCGGACCCCCATTGGTTTCTGGTCTCAGGTTTGGCACGGAGCAGAAGAAAGATACAGTATGATTGAAAAACAGTTATTGGCTGCCTATTCGGCATTACAGGCAGTAGAGCCAATAACTCAGACAGCTGCAGTTATAGTCAAGACCACTCTGCCAATTCAGGGGTGGGTGAAGGATCTGACCCACCTTCCTAAGACAGGGGTGGCCCAAGCACAAACAGTGGCACGATGGGTCGCCTATCTCAGCCAAAGGAGCAGTCTGTCTTCATCCCCCTTGAAAGAAGAACTTCAGAAGATCCTAGGCCCAGTTACATATCACAGTGATGCACCAAAAGAAATACTGGTCACTCCACCAGAGAAGAGTCCCGTTCACGAGGGAAAATATCCTATCCCTGAAGATGCCTGGTACACAGATGGGTCCAGCAAGGGCAACCCGAGCAAGTGGAGAGCAATAGCATACCATCCTTCCACCGAGACAATCTGGTTCGATGAGGGGGATGGTCAGAGCAGCCAATGGGCAGAACTGCGAGCCGTGTGGATGGTTATAACCAAGGAACCCGGTGATGGTATCCTGAACATCTGCACAGATAGTTGGGCTGTGTACCGGGGGCTCACTCTCTGGATTGCACAGTGGGCCACCCAGGAATGGACTATCCACGCCCGACCGATCTGGGGCAAAGACATGTGGTTAGATATATGGAATACGGTCAAACACAGGACTGTACGTGTCTACCATGTTTCTGGTCATCAGCCCCTACAGTCACCGGGAAACGATGAAGCCGACACATTGGCCCGAGTTCGATGGATTGAGAATTCACCATCTGAGAACATCGCCCGCTGGCTACATCAGAAGCTACGGCATGCTGGACAAAAGACAATGTGGGCAGCTGCTAAAGCATGGGGACTGCCCATACAACTATCTGATATCGTCCAGGCATGCCAGGATTGCGACGCTTGCTCCAAGATGAGACCGAGATCGTTGCCCGAAACAACAGCCCATCTTGCTAGGGGACACAATCCTCTCCAGCGATGGCAGGTCGATTACATCGGGCCCCTTCCTCGTTCCGAAGGGGCAAGATATGCCCTGACCTGTGTCGACACTGCAAGTGGGCTACTGCAGGCCTATCCAGTACCGAAAGCAAACCAGGCATATACCATCAAGGCACTCACTAAACTGATGTCTGCCTACGGGACACCTCAAGTCATCGAGAGCGACCAAGGGACTCATTTTACTGGTGCAACGATACAGCGCTGGGCAGAAGAAAATAACATCGAATGGCGATTCCACCTGCCATATAATCCAACAGGGGCAGGCCTCATCGAACGTTATAATGGTATTCTTAAGGCTGCCCTGAAGACAGACTCCCAGTCCTTGCAGGGGTGGACAAAAAGACTGTATGAAACCCTGCGGGACCTGAATGAAAGACCTCGAGATGGCAGACCCAGTGCCCTGAGAATGTTGCAGACGACATGGGCCACCCCGCTTAGGATCCAAATTACGGGCACTGATCATCAGGTAAGACCCCAAATTGGTAATGAAAATAATCTTCTGCTCCCTGCCCCTGAAAACTTAGAGCCAGGTACCCATAAAATAAAATGGCCCTGGAAGGTGCAGGTAGGACCCAAGTGGTGTGGCCTACTTGCACCTTGGGGGAGACTATTGGAGGTGGGAGGCTCAGTAGTCCCTCCAGTAATAGGTACATGGCCTACTGATATTATGGTCAACACTCCGATCTTTATTGCTAAAGGGACCCCCATCATGTCCCTATGGCAGATCAGGACACCTCCTTTGGTGCCTGATATCGTTATGCAGCCGCAGATATCCGGCAAAAAGGTGTGGTACAGGCGGCCAGGACGTGCCCCAGTACAAGCGGAAGTGTTGACCCAAGACAGAAATACGGCCTGTATCTTGCCCTGGAGAGCAGACCTTCCCCTCCTGGTACCTGTAAAACATCTGTATTACTCCCCGTGAGTCTGTGAGCCTTCAGGACCACCGGAAGGAACAAAATGCCATCAAGCGTTCCAGTGTTGCTGTCAGATCACGTACAACACCCGGTGATGGTCTGCATGGGACTGATGGAACATAGAATGGACTTGCACCTCAGGACCTCATGCCTCCAGGCACATCATCGAGCACTGGCCCATAGAAGAGTATGGACATCCACTAATCATCACTTGTCTTGAACTGTACCAACATACGTCGCGATAAAATTGTATAAGCGTCGCGATATACCGGATCTCTGTATTAGGGAAAGCTTACCCTTTTGTTAACCTGATCATTGGTTCACGCCGTGAAGGGGTGGAGTGTATGGGAACTGCTGAGTCACGGCCTGAACCTCTGATTGATCACCTGAGGTGAGCCATGAGTCAGCCAGAGGAGCACAGGTGAAGGCAATTCAGCTGTGCTGCCGGAAGGGGTGGAGCCAGGCTCCACCCCTCCTGGACCTATTTAAGAGCTGGCTACCAGAGGGGAAGGATCTCTTCTGGAGATCCTCCTCTTTGATATCTTCTAGTGAGCTCAACCCAAGGGTAAGCTCTTCTACTTATTCTCTTTTGTGATCCCTGTTTGCTGTGCCTTACTCTTTTGATTATATTGCAATTATAACATCTTGGTTATACATATTGCAATTATAACATCTTGGTTATACACTTGCTTTTGAGCCATGAGTGGTGAAAAATGTGTATTTTCATCACTATGACTGAAATGAGATAATGCAGCTGTTTAATGTCTTTTCATAATAGAATTTATTAAACATCGGGCATATGTATTTGCAGACCAAAAAAAAGACAGGCAAAAGATGCTGTTCATGCCTGAAGTGATCTTTAAATCCTAAGTCAAAGCTGTTTTGTTTTTTTTTGCTCTCTTGTATGTCTTTGCTGTGTGTTCTGATTGTCCCTTGCTTTTCCCTTCTGTCTTCCTTTCCCTTTTCTCCGTTTTCCCCTTTCTCACATGGTTTCCAATCTCTCTCACATTCTAATTCCCCATTTCTTGCTCTTCCCCACCCCTCACACTTTCAGTCCGTAACCTGAGCCTTCCCTTCCATCTCCTGTTCTTCTCCCCTCTCCTGCTGCTTCTCTGGCTGGCGTTTCCCCTGCCTCTCTCTCACTTTGCCTCTCCCTTGCACTTCTCCCTTTACACTCTCCTCCCCTTTCTCCTGCTTCTCCTTTCCATCTTCCTGTTCCCTCTCTCTGTTCTTCCCCTGCGCCTCTCCTTAAAGCCCCCCAGCTTTGCTGTTCTTTTGCACGTTCTTTTCCCTATTATGCTTGCTTTTTTTCCATTCTCCCTTTCTTCTGGTCTGTCATCATTTCACCATCGCCTGCATGCTTTTCCATCTCGGGAACATTCTTGAATGCACTTTCCCTCTTGGCCATGCTGTCGATCTACTTCTTACGCTCCGTGCCCCCCTTCTTTGGGACTTTTATACTGCTCTGTCCGCTTTTGTCTCTTTCATACTCCCGCTCCACTCATCCTCCCTCCCTCCGCTTCTCTCACTTTCCTCACACGTTGCCCACCATATTTTCCTTCTTTTCCTCCCTCTTACACTCCTCTCTCATGCTTTCCTTATTTCACTTGCACACTTCTGCTGTCACGTGCTCCTTCTTTCTTTTGCACTTTCCTCTCCCAGAGCCTCGCTTTCCCCTTTGCTGTTTTTCAGCAGTATTTCTTGCTTGCTCCCTTTCACACCTACTTGCACTTTCCCTCCCATGTCTTTGGCAGTGTACCTTTGCTGTTTCTTTCTCTCTCTACTGCTCCCTCCACCACATGACCCTTTCTCGTTCCTTCCCTGCTCCTTCCGTTCCTTCTCTCTTCCTCTCGTGTGCCGTTTCCCTCTTGGCTCTTGTTTTCTCTCTCTCTGAAATACTTACCCTCTGTGTTAATCTCCTTCTTAGACACTTTTCCTCTCTGACTCGTGCTCTCTTGAAGAGCTTCCCCTCTCGCCTGTGTTTTCTGATATGCCTTCTATGTGTCGCTTAATGTGTTTATCTCTTGCATTTTCCTGTCACGCTCTTTCATTTTCCCATTTTCTGTTCTTCTGCCCCCTTATTCCTCTTGCTTTCCAGTCTTGCATTCTCTCTCTCTTTTGCATTTTTCTTTTCTTGCTTGCATTTCCTCACCTACTTGTGTTTTCTTCTATTGCATGTTTCTGCCCTTGTGCGTGTGCTCCTACTCTGGTACTCTGGCTTTTCCTCTCTTTGCTTTCCTCATCTCCCTTGGGTGCTCACACTCTAGCATGTGTTCACAGAGTCATCACAGAACAGCTTGGGTTGGAAAAGACCTCAAGGATCATCAAGTCTTCTCTCTCATGGTCTCTCACTTCCCTCACCTCTTCCATGCTTCTCTTGCTCGTAAAATCTTCCCCTCTTGCATGGAGACTTTCCCTCTTGCTTGCACTTTCCCTCGTGCTTCCTCCTTTCTCACTGAGTCCTTCCCAGGCTCTTGCAATTTCTCCCTTGCTTTGCTTCCCTTTTGCAGACTTACTTTTTGTAAGTACAGGTAGCGACAGGACGAGAGGAAATGGCTTTAAACTGGAAGAGGATAATTTAGACTAGATAGTGGGAGAAGAAATTCTTTGCTGTGAAGATGGTGAGACTCTGGAAGTGGTCACCCCTCCCTGAAAGTATTCAGGAGCAGGATGGGTCTTTGAGCAACCTGCTCTAGTGGGAAATGCCCCTGTCTGTGGCAGGGGCTTGGAACTAGATGATCTTGCAGGTCCCTTGCACCCCAGGCTGTTCTATGATTGTGTCTATATCTGATTTCCTTCTGTCTTTGTGGTCTTTCCTTCTCCAGCATCTCTGATGCCTGTTTCTTCTGTTCAGTGGTCACAGTCGTGGGTTGATCGTTCACTAGGTGATCTCAGTGGTCTTTCCAACCCTTACGATTCTGTGATTCTGCCACTTGGTGAAGGTGGTCACCTAGCAAGTAAGGTGAAGAAAATGTGGTGACATTTAATGCCTTTTCTTTTGTTTTTCCTGGTTCTTAACAGATCAGACAGATCTTTGGCTGCCTTGCCCACTCTCATCCTTTTCTTCTAATTTCTGCAACCTCACTATTGCGTGAGATCTGGCTTGTCCACTTCCCTCTTATCTGCTCCGCCTCCCATTTGTGCAGTCCATCTCATGCTGTTGGTTCTTCTTGTGCCTTTTCTCCAGTGCTTTTTTTCTTGCTCTTTAACTCTCCTGGGTTTGCTTTCTTAGTCTTGTGTGTGTGCTTTCCTTTCCTCTTGCCTGCGTACACTTTCCCTTTCTTGCACATGCTTCTTTTCCCATGGGAAGGGGCTGTTTGTCAGGGAGCATAGGGGTGGGATAAGGGATAAAAACGGCTTTAAACTAAGCAAGAAGAGACATAAAATACAAATACAGAATAAATTTTTGCTGTGTTGAATGTGTGTGATTTTGCTCAACTGCATATGCCACTTGCATGTCTCACTTGCTCATGTTCCCTGTCTGTAAGAGTTCTTCTGTGATGCTGTACTTCTCTTTTTGTTCTTTATGCATGAATCGCATCTCTCTTCTGCATGTGTTTTTTTTCTCTGTACCTCTCATTTTCCTTCACTCCCTTTTGTACGTATCTTGGGCTTCCCTCACTGTCTTTGGAGTTCTTGGCACACTTCCCCTCTTCTCTCATGCTTATGTTTGCTCTCTTGGTTTGGCTTTCCCTCTCTGTCAACACTTTTCCCCTCTCTCATTTTTTGCACGCTCTCCCTTTTTTTCCTAACATGGCTTGCCTTTGTAGCTTCCCTTATTCACAGACACAGCCTCCCTCTCTCTTCTAACTCTCTTGTGCTCCTTTCCTTCTCACAGCCTCAAGTTTTCCTCTCTCTTGCACACACACTTTCCATCTCTTTGCACTGCATGCTTCCTCTCTCTCACGGGCAGGTTTCCACCCTTCATGCAAACCCCTCACTCTTTCACTTCTGTTTATGTGTTCTGACTTTTCTTCTCATGCAGCCCCTTCCCTTTCTTGCTTGTGTTGTCCTGCGTATAGTCCCTCTTTCTTGCACTCATTCCCTTCCTCCTTAGTGAACTTTCCCTTGCCCCAGACTTGCATGATAACCCTCTCATACATGCTTTTCTTCTCTTGCTGCAGTTTCTTACCCTCAAGCTTCCATGTCCTCTTTTACACGCTTTCTCTCATGCACTTTTCCCCTTTGTTCTGCTGGGTTTCCCTCTGTCGCACGCATCCCCTTTCTCCTGTGGGTTCTCCCATTTCACTTCCGCTCTCAGGCGCCTTTTCATCCTCATGCTTTTCTCTTCCCTCTCGTGCCTGTTCCCCCACCTTCACTGCATTCCTTCAGCCACGTGCTTTCCCCCTGTAGTGCAGCTTCTCTCCATGATGGAAGGAGAGGATGCTCTTCCTCTTTAACTGCCTCATACCATTTTTCTCTGGTGCTTGCTCTTCCTCCTCCCTCATGGACTTCTCCCTCCCTCTTGCTTAGTCTTTTCCTCCCCCCTCCATGCTCAGTCTTTGCTGTCTCTTGCGTACTTGCCATCTCTTGCACACTAGCACTGTCTTGCATGCTTGCTCTCCTGTGCACTTTTCTGTCACAATTTTTCTCTTTTGTGTGTGCAAACCATCTTCTTCTTTCATCCATTCTCTCTCCCATGGCTTATATCCTTTTCCTGTGCCTTTTCTCTTTCTTGCATGATTTCCTTGCGCTGACACTTTTCCTTTTGCTCATTTCTCGTGCACTCATTCTCTCTCACATGGACGTTCCCGCATGCCCTCCTCTCTTACTCTCCCATTCATGCACTTCCCTGTTCTCCCTGTGCCTCGCTCTTCCTCTTTCTCTGTGTGCCATCACCCAGTTAGTTTTGCTCTCTGTGTGTGTATGCCCTAAGTCCATCTCATGCCCATTCACCTTCTCACAAGTGCAGGCTTCCTTTCCCATTCCTGTGACATTGTCCCTGTCTGTTGTCCTTTACCTTTCTCTCTCTGGCAGTTTCACCCCCTGCCTTCTGTTTCTTTCTGCATTCAGTTGATCCCTTGCCTGTTTTCTTGCCTCTCCATTTTCCCTGTTTCTCACATGCATTTTTCTCCCTCCTTTTGCTTTGACTGCCTTGCACTTTCCTTTCTGTGCACTCCTACTTATCACCCATTTTACACACTTTATCTCAGGCTTTGTCTGCATATTGTTTTTACCCTCTTGCATGCACTTTCTTGCATGCTTTCCTTCTCTCTCTTGCATGTGCTGTTGTCACCTCTTTCTCATGTCTGCTTGCCTTCTAGACTGCATGCAGTTTCCCTCACTTCCATGCTTCTCCTCCTTCTCTTAGAAGGAACAAGAAGGAAATCTTTTTCTCTCTGTCATGCATACACAGTCCCTGTCTCTTTCAGGCTCCTTTCCTTTCTCTCTGTCATGTTCTTTCCATTTGTCTTGCTTTGGGGCCCTCCCCTTTTCTCATGTGCTTACATGCTCTCTCTTGCTCTCTAGAGCTTTCCCTAAGCAGGACCACTTCTTCCCTTTGAGCTTTTACTGCTGAGTGTGTCGTACAGCACAGAATGTTCCTTTGGTCAGTCTGGGCCGGCTGTTCTGGCTTTGCCTTCCCCAACTTCTTGTGCACTCCTGCAGTCCCTGGCTGAGGGGCAGCATGTGAAACATAGGAAACCTGATGTTGTGCAACCTCTGAACAAGAGTTTAAACACTGACATAATATCAATGCTTTTTAGTCATAAATTCAAAACAGCGTATGAGCTATGAGGAGTTCACTCCACCCCAGCCAGAGCCAGCCTACCCTCACTGTTAAGCTTTTTCTCTCAGGACCTTGCATGTACGTTTCCCTTCTCTTGCATGCTTTTTCACACCACCTTGTTCTCTCTCTCTTACAGGTTTCTCAGTTGTCCCTTTTTCTCTCTACTTCTTTCTTGAGTTCTGGGGCTTCTCTTTTACTTGCATGCACTTCTTTCTCCCTCTACTAGCTGTTTCCCTCTTTTTCCCTACTAGCTCTTTCCCTCTCTTGCATGCTTTTGCTTATGCATTTGCTTTTCCTTTGCCTCACACTCTCTTAGCCATTCATTCTCTCTGCCATGATCCCCTGCTCACTTGTGCTCTTTCCCATTCCCTGCTTTTTCCATGCTCTTGCTATTATTCCTCCTATTGACCCCTTGCTGTGTTTCCCTCCCCATCGCTGTCTCTCCTAATCATCCTTTCCTGGACTCACTTCCCTTCTTTCCTGTCCTTTCTCATCCCTTCCTCGCTGTCCCTACCACTGCCTTCTGCCCCCTGTTCTTTTTGCTCTTCTTTCCCCTCAGTTTCCACCATTCATGCTCTTAATCTGTCTCCCCTCTTGTTCCTCCTTTCCTGTCATGTTGAATTTGTCCTACTGTGTCTCTTTACCTCTTGCTCGGTCTTTTCACTTGGCCTTTTTGCTTTTGCCTTCTTCCCTTACCTCACTTTCTGCCACTCATGTCTATGTGTGCTGTTCCCATCTCCCTCTCATTTCTTGTTTGCTTGCTGTCTTGCCTTTGCTTTTATTTCCACGTGCCTGACACTATTTGCTTTTTCCCCCTCTCAGCCACACATTGCTTTCTTTAGTCTGCTTCTGTTTTGGTCTTTGCCTCAGTGCTGTCAGTGCTCCTTTCCAAACTTCTTTTCTTGCTTACTCTTCTCTATTTTTTACCTTGCTCATTCATTCTTTCTGCATCTTTTCTCTTTTTCCTCATATTTTCCTATGTCCTCTTGTTTGCCTTCTGTCCCTTTTCTCCTTCCCTGCACTTCTTGCTTCATGCCTGCCTTCCCCTTTCCTTCTTTGCTCCTTGCTTGCCTTTCCCTTGCTTCTTTCTGCTCTCCACCTTTGTCTCTTCGCTCACTCACAACCATTTCTCTCCCTTCCCACTCACTCTCCCAATCCATCCCTCCTTCATGCTCTTCCCTTTGTCCCTCTCCACACTCCTCTGCCCGCCGTGCTTCTTTCCTTTTTCTTTCCTCTTTCTCTTTTCTCTGCTCTCCTATCTCCCCCTCTGCTATTTCCCCTATGTCCTCTCTTTTCTCTCTCACTATCTCTCCATACTGCCTCTCCCCCTCCTGCCATTGCACAGGCTTCTCTCTCCTCTCTCTCACTTCCACAGCCTCCCTCCCTGGTACATGCAGTTCCCTCCATGCACATTCTCTTTTCCTCCCCTTTTCCTCCTCTCCTGCTCTGTGCTGTTCCCTCTGACAGCTGTTCAGAGCTGTTTCTTGTTCCCTCACTCTTCCCTTCTGCTCACTCCATTTCCCTGCTATCACTCTTATTCCTTCTGTCCCCGTTTGTTTTTCCTTCTGTCCAACCCAACCATTTCAATGGTTCCGCGGTTCTGTGACCTTTAAGTTCAGGTCCAAGCCAACCATTTCTAGGGTTCCATGGTTCTGTGACCTTTAAGGACCATTCCAACCCTAGCAGTTCTGGGGTTCAATGGTTCTGTGACACTTATGGACCATTCCAACCCAACCAGTTCTACTGTTCCGTGGTTCTGTGACCCTTAAGGTCCATTCCAACCCAACTAGTTCTAGTGTTCCGTGGTTCTGTGACCTTTAAGATCAGTTCCAACCCAAGCTGTTCTAGCATTCCATGGTTCTGTGACCTTTAAGGACCATTCCAACGCAACCAGTTCTAGTGTTCCATGGTTCTGTGACCTTTAAGTTCCATTCCAACCCAACCAGTTCTAGTGTTCCGTGGTTCTGTGACCTTTAAGGTCCATTCCAACGCAACCAGTTCTAGTGTTCCATGGTTCTGTGACCTTGAAGTTCCATTCCAACACAAGCAGTTCTAGCGTTCCATGGTTCTGTGACCTTTAAGTTCCATTCCAACCCAAGCAGTTTTGGGGTTCCATGGTTCTGTGACCTTTAAGGACGATTCCAACGCAACCAGTTCTAGGGTTCAGTGGTTCTGTGACCTTCAAGGACCATTCCATCCCAAGCAGTTCTGGGGTTCCATGGTTCTGTGACCTTTAAGTTCAGGTCCAACCCAACCATTTCTAGGGTTCCATGCTTCTGTGACCTTTAAGGACTATTCCAACCCAACCAGTTCAAGGGTTCCATGGTTCTGTGATCTTTAAGGACCATTCCAACCCAACCACTTCTGGGGTTCAATGGTTCTGTGACACTTGTGGACCATTCCAATCCAACCGGTTCTAGGGTTGTATAGTTCTGTGACCTTTAAGGACCATTCCAACCCAACATTTTCTAGTATTCCATGGTTCTGTGACCTTTAAGGACCATTCCTTTCCAACCAGTTCTGGAGTTCCATGGTTCTGTGACCTTTAAGGACCATTCCAACCCAACCATTTCTAGGGTTCCATGGTTCTGTGACCTTTAAGTTCCATTCCAACCCAAGCAGTTTTGGGGTTCCATGGTTCTGTGACCTTTAAGGACCATTCCAACCCAACCAGTTCTTGGTTTCCATGGTTCTGTGACCTATAAGATCAGTTCCAACCCAAGCAGTTCTAGGGTTCCATCGTTCTGTGACCTTTAAGTTCCATTCCAACTCAACCAGTTCTAGTGTTCCGTGGTTCTGTGGCCTTCAAGGACCATTCCAACCCAACCTTTTCTAGTGTTCCATGGTTCTGTGACCTTTAAGGACCATTCCAACCCAGCCAGTTCTAGGTTTTCATGGTTCTCTGACCTTTTAGGACCATTCCAACGCAACCATTTCTAAGGTTTCATGGTTCTGTGACCTTCAAGGACCATTCCAACCCAACCTTTTCTAGTGTTCTATGGTTCTGGGACCTTTAAGGACCATTCCATCCCAACCAATTCTGGGGTTCCATGATTCTGTGACCTTTAAGGACCATTCCAACCCAACCAGTTCTGGGGTTCCATGGTTCTGTGACCTTTAAGGACCATTCCAACCCAACCAGTTTTAGTGTTCCACGGTTCTGTGACTTTTAAGTTCCATTACAACCCAACCAGTTCTAGTGTTCCGTGGTTCTGTGACCATTAAGGACCATTCCAACCCAGCCAGTACTAGGGTTTCATGGTTCTGTGACCTTTTAGGACCATTCCAACCCACCCAGTTCTAGTGTTCCATGGTTCTGTGACACTTTAAAACCATTCCAAGCCAACCAGTTCTGGGGTTCCATGGTTCTGTGACCTTTAAGATCAGTTCCAACCCATGCAGTTCTGGGGTTCCATGGTTCTGTGACCTTTAAGGACCATTCCATCCCAAGCAGTTCTAGGTTTCCATGGTTCTGTGTCCTTTAAGATCAGTTCCAACCCAAGCTGTTCTAGGGTTCCAATGTTCTGTGACCTTTAAGGAAAATTCCAACCCTAGCAGTTCTGGGGTTCCATGGTTCTGTGACCTTTAAGTTACATTCCAACCAAGCAGTTCTAGTATTCCGTGGTTCTGTGACCTTCACGGACCTTTCCAACGCTAGCAGTTCTGGGGCTCCATGGTTCTGTGGCCTTCAAGGACCATTCCAACCCAACCTTTTCTAGTGTTCTATGGTTCTGTGACCTTTAAGGACCATTCCAAACCAGCCAGTTCTAGGGTTTCATAGTTCTGTGACCTTTAACGACCATTCCAACCCTACAAGTTCTGGTGTTCCATGGTTCTGTGACCTTTAAGGACCATTCCAACCCTACAAGTTCTGGGGTTCCATGGTTCTGTGAACTTTAAGGACAATTCCATCCCAACCAGTTCTGGGTTTCCATGGTTCTGGGAATTTTAAGGACCATTCCATCCCAACCATTTCTAGGGTTCCATGCTTCTGTGACCTTCGGGGACCATTCCAACCCTAGCAGTTCTGGGGTTCCATGGTTCTATGACCTTAAGTTCCATTCCAACACAAGCAGTTCTAGGGTTCCATGGTTCTCTGACCTTTAAGGACCATTTCAAGCCTCGCATTTCTGGGGTTCCGTGGTTCTGTGACCTTTAAGTTCCATTACAACCCAACCTTTTCTAGTGTTCCATGGTTCTGTGACCTTTCAGGACCATTCCTTCCCAACCTCTTCTAGTGTTCTATGGTTCTGTGACCTTTAAGGACCATTCCATCCCAACCAATTCTGGGGTTCCATGATTCTGTGACCTTTAAGGACCATTCCATAACAACCAGTTCTGCGGTACCATGTTTCTGTGACCTTTAAGTATCATTCCAAAGCAAGCAATTCTGGGGTTCCATGGTTCTATGACCTTTAAGGACCATTCCAACCCAACCATTTCTAGGGTTCCATGGTTCTGTGACCTTTAAAGACCATTCCAACCCAACCAGTTCTAGGGTTCCATGGTTCTGTGACCTTTAAGTTCCATTCCAACCCAACCAGTTCTAGTGTTCCGTGGTTCTGTGACACTTTAGGACCATTCCATCCCAACCTTTTCTAGTGTTCCATGGTTCTGTGACCTTTAAGGACCATTCCAACCCAGCCAGTTCTAGGGTTTCATGGTTCTGTGACCTTTTAGGACCATTCCAACCCAACCAGTTCTAGGGTTCCATGGTTCTGTGACACTTTAGGACCATTCCAAGCCAACCAGTTCTGGTATTCCATGGTTCTGTGACCTTTAAGATCAGTTCCAACTCAAGCTGTTCTAGGGTTCCATGGTTCTGTGACCTTTAAGGACCATTCCATCCAAACCTTTTCTAGTGTTCCATGGTTCTGTGACGTTTAAGGACCATTCCAACCCAAGCAGTTCTGGGGTTCCATGGTTCTGTGACCTTTAAGGACCATTCCAACCCAACCAGTTCTGGGGTTCCGTGGTTCTGTGACCTTTAAGGTCCATTCCAACCCAACCATTTCTAGTGTTCCATGGTTCTGTGACCTTTAAGGACCATTCCATCCCAACCTCTTCTAGTGTTCCATGGTTCTGTGACCTTTAAGGACCATTCCAACCCAACCAGTTTTTGGGTTCCATCGTTCTGTGACCTTTATGTTCCAATCCAACCCAACCAGTTCTAGTGTTCCATGGTTCTGTGGCCTTCAAGGACCATTCGAACCCAACCTTTTCTAGTGTTCTATGGTTCTGTGACCTTCAAGGACCATTCCAACCCAGCCAGTTCTAGGGTTTCATAGTTCTGTGACCTTTAAGGACCATTCCAACCCTACAAGTTCTGGGGTTCCATGGTTCTGTGAACTTTAAGGACCATTCCATCCCAACCAATTCTGGGGTTCCATGATTCTGTGACCTTTAAGGACCATTCCACAACAACCAGTTCTGCGGTACCATGTTTCTGTGACCTTTAAGTATCATTCCAAAGCAAGCAATTCTGGGGTTCCATGGTTCTATGACCTTTAAGGACCATTCCAACCCAACCATTTCTAGGATTCCATGGTTTTGTGACCTTTAAGGACCATTCCAACCCAACCAGTTCTAGGGTTCCATGGTTCTGTGACCTTTAAGTTCCATTCCAACCCAACCAGTTCTAGTGTTCCGTAGTTCTGTGACCTTTAAGGTCCATTCCAACCCAACCTTTTCTAGTGTTCCATGGTTCTGTGGCCTTTAAGGACCATTCCAACCCAGCCAGTTCTAGGGTTTCATGGTTCTCTGACACTTTAGGACCATTCCCAGCCAACCAGTTCTGGGATTCCATGGTTCTGTGACCTTTAAGATCAGTTCCAACTCAAGCTGTTCTAGGGTTCCATGGTTCTGTGACCTTTAAGGACCATTCCATCCCAACCTTTTCTAGTGTTCCATGGTTCTGTGACCTTTAAGGACCTTTCCAACCCAACCAGTTCTAGTGTTCCGTGGTTCTGTGACCTTTAAGGACAATTCCAACCCAACCTTTTCTAGTGTTCCATGGTTCTGTGACCTTTAAGGACCATTCCAACCCAACCAGTTTTAGTGTTCCACGGTTCTGTTATCTTTAAGCAACATTCCAAGCCAACCATTTCTGGTGTTCCATGGTTCTGTGACCTTCAAGGACCATTCCAACCCAAGCAGTTCTGGGGTTCCATGGTTCTGTGACCTTTAAGTTCAGGTCCAACTCAACCATTTCTATGGTTTTGCGGTTCTGTGTCCTTTAAGATCAGTTCCAACCCAAGCTGTTCTAGTGTTCCATGGTTCTGTGACCTTTAAGGACCATTCCAACGCAACCAGTTCTAGTGTTCCATGGTTCTGTGACCTTTAAGTTCCATTCCAACCCAACCAGTTCTAGTGTTCCGTGGTTCTGTGACCTTCAAGGATCATTCCAACCCAACCTTTTCTAGTGTTCTATGGTTCTGTGACCTTTAAGGACCATTCCAGCCCAAGCAGTTCTGGGGTTCCATGGTTCTGTGATCTTTAAATTCCATTACAACCCAACCAGTTGTAGGGTTCCATGGTTCTGTGACCTTTAAGGACCATTCCATCCCAACCTTTTCTAGTGTTCCATGGTTCTGTGACCTTTCAGGACCATTCCAACCCAACCAGTTCTTGGGTTCCATCGTTCTGTGACCTTTTAAGTTCCAATCCAACCCTACCAGTTCTAGTGTTCCATGGTTCTGTGAACTTCAAGGACCATTCCAAGCCAACCATTTCTAGGGTTCCATGGTTCTGTGGCCTTCAAGGACCATTCCAACCCAACCTTTTCTAGTGTTCTATGGTTCTGTGACCTTTAAGGACCATTCCAACCCTACAAGTTCTGGGGTTCCATGGTTCTGTGACCTTTAACGACCATTCCAACCCTAGAAGTTCTGGTTTTCCATGGTTCTGTGACCTTGAAGGACTATTCCAACCCTACAAGTTCTGGGGTTCCATGGTTCTGTGAACTTTAAGGACAATTCCATCCCAACCAGTTCTGGGTTTCCATGGTTCTGGGAATTTTAAGGACCATTCCATCCCAACCATTTCTAGGGTTCCATGCTTCTGTGACCTTCGGGGACCATTCCAACCCTAGCAGTTCTGGGGTTCCATGGTTCTATGACCTTAAGTTCCATTCCAACACAAGCAGTTCTAGGGTTCCATGGTTCTCTGACCTTTAAGGACCATTTCAAGCCACGCATTTCTGGGGTTCCGTGGTTCTGTGACCTTTAAGTTCCATTCCAACCCAACCTTTTCTAGTGTTCCATGGTTCTGTGACCTTTAAGGACCATTCCTTCCCCACCTTTTCTAGTGTTCTATGGTTCTGTGACCTTTAAGGACCATTCCATCCCAACCAATTCTGGGGTTCCATGATTCTGTGACCTTTAAGGACCATTCCATAACAACCAGTTCTGCGGTACCATGTTTCTGTGACCTTTAAGTATCATTCCAAAGCAAGCAATTCTGGGGTTCCATGCTTCTATGACCTTTAAGGACCATTCCAACCCAACGATTTCTAGGGTTCCATGGTTCTGTGACCTTTAAGGACCATTCCAACCCAACCAATTCTAGGGTTCCATGGTTCTGTGACCTTTAAGTTCCATTCCAACCCAACCAGTTCTAGTGTTCCGTGGTTCTGTGACCTTTAAGGACCATTCCTTCCCAACCTTTTCTAGTGTTCTATGGTTCTGTGACCTTTAAGGACCATTCCATCCCAACCTTTTCTAGTGTTCCATGGTTCTGTGACCTTTAAGGACCTTTCTATAGCAACCAGTTCTGCGGTACCATGTTTCTGTGACCTTTAAGTATCATTCCAAAGCAAGCAATTCTGGGGTTCCATGGTTCTATGACCTTTAAGGACCATTCCAACCCAACCATTTCTAGGGTTCCATGGTTCTGTGACCTTTAAGTTCCATTCCAACCCAACCAGTTCTAGTGTTCCGTAGTTCTGTGACCTTTAAGGTCCATTCCAACCCAACCTTTTCTAGTGTTCCATGGTTCTGTGGCCTTTAAGGACCATTCCAACCCAGCCAGTTCTAGGGTTTCATGGTTCTCTGACCTTTTAGGACCATTCCAACCCACCCAGTTCTAGTGTTCCATGGTTCTGTGACACTTTAGGACCATTCCAAGCCAACCAGTTCTGGGATTCCATGGTTCTGTGTCCTTTAAGATCAGTTCCAATCCAAGCTGTTCTAGGGTTCCATGGTTCTGTGACCTTTAAGGACCATTCCATCCCAACCTTTTCTAGTGTTCCATGGTTCTGTGACCTTTAAGGACCTTTCCAACCCAACCAGTTCTAGTGTTCCGTGGTTCTGTGACCTTTAAGGACCATTCCAACCCAACCAGTTTTAGTGTTCCACGGTTCTGTGATCTTTAAGGAACATTCCAATCCAACCAGTTCTGGGGTTCCATGGTTCTGTGACACTTTAGGACCATTCCATGCCAACCATTTCTGGGGTTCCATGGTTCTGTGACCTTCAAGGACCATTCCAACCCAAGCAGTTCTGGGGTTCCATGGTTCTGTGACCTTTAAGTTCAGGTCCAACCCAACCATTTCTATGGTTTTGCGGTTCTGTGTCCTTTAAGATCAGTTCCAACCCAAGCTGTTCTAGTGTTCCATGGTTCTGTGACCTTTAAGGACCATTCCAACGCAACCAGTTCTAGTGTTCCGTGGTTCTGTGACCTTTAAGGTCCATTCCAACCCAAGCGGTTCTAGTGTTCCGTGGTTCTGTGACCTTTAAGGACCATTCCAGCCCAAGCAGTTCTGGGGTTCCGTGGTTCTGTGATCTTTAAATTCCATTACAACCCAACCAGTTGTAGCGTTCCATGGTTCTGTGACCTTTAAGGACCATTCCATCCCAACCTTTTCTAGTGTTCCATGGTTCTGTGACCTTTAAGGACCATTCCAACCCAACCAGTTCTTGGGTTCCATCGTTCTGTGACCTTTTAAGTTCCAATCCAACCCTACCAGTTCTAGTGTTCCATGGTTCTGTGACCTTTAAGGACCATTCCAAGCCAACCATTTCTAGGGTTCCATGGTTCTGTGGCCTTCAAGGACCATTCCAACCCAACCTTTTCTAGTGTTCTATGGTTCTGTGACCTTTAAGGACCATTCCAACCCAGCCAGTTCTAGGGTTTCATAGTTCTGTGACCTTTAACGACCATTCCAACCCTACAAGTTCTGGTGTTCCATGGTTCTGTGACCTTGAAGGACTATTCCAACCCTACAAGTTCTGGGGTTCCATGGTTCTGTGAACTTTAAGGACAATTCCATCCCAACCAGTTCTGGGTTTCCATGGTTCTGGGAATTTTAAGGACCATTCCATCCCAACCATTTCTAGGGTTCCATGCTTCTGTGACCTTCGGGGACCATTCCAACCCTAGCAGTTCTGGGGTTCCATGGTTCTATGACCTTAAGTTCCATTCCAACACAAGCAGTTCTAGGGTTCCATGGTTCTCTGACCTTTAAGGACCATTTCAAGCCACGCATTTCTGGGGTTCCGTGGTTCTGTGACCTTTAAGTTCCATTCCAACCCAACCTTTTCTAGTGTTCCATGGTTCTGTGACCTTTAAGGACCATTCCTTCCCCACCTTTTCTAGTGTTCTATGGTTCTGTGACCTTTAAGGACCATTCCATCCCAACCAATTCTGGGGTTCCATGATTCTGTGACCTTTAAGGACCATTCCATAACAACCAGTTCTGCGGTACCATGTTTCTGTGACCTTTAAGTATCATTCCAAAGCAAGCAATTCTGGGGTTCCATGGTTCTATGACCTTTAAGGACCATTCCAACCCAACGATTTCTAGGGTTCCATGGTTCTGTGACCTTTAAGGACCATTCCAACCCAACCAATTCTAGGGTTCCATGCTTCTGTGACCTTTAATGACCATTCCAACCCAAGCAGTTCTAGGGTTCCATGGTTCTCTGACCTTTAAGGGCCATTTCAAGCCACGCATTTCTGGGGTTCCGTGGTTCTGTGACCTTTAAGTTCCATTACAACCCAACCTTTTCTAGGGTTCCATGGTTCTGTGACCTTTAAGGACCATTCCTTCCCCACCTTTTCTAGTGTTCTATGGTTCTGTGACCTTTAAGGACCATTCCATCCCAACCTTTTCTAGTGTTCCATGGTTCTGTGACCTTTAAGGACCATTCCAACCCAACCAGTTTTAGTGTTCCACGGTTCTGTGATCTTTAAGGAACATTCCAATCCAACCAGTTCTGGGGTTCCATGGTTCTGTGACCTTCAAGGACCATTCCAACCCAAGCAGTTCTGGGGTTCCATGGTTCTGTGACCTTTAAGTTCAGGTCCAACCCAACCATTTCTATGGTTTTGCGGTTCTGTGTCCTTTAAGATCAGTTCCAACCCAAGCTGTTCTAGTGTTCCATGGTTCTGTGACCTTTAAGGACCATTCCAACGCAACCAGTTCTAGTGTTCCGTGGTTCTGTGACCTTTAAGGTCCATTCCAACCCAAGCAGTTCTAGTGTTCCGTGGTTCTGTGACCTTTAAGGACCATTCCAGCCCAAGCAGTTCTGGGGTTCCGTGGTTCTGTGATCTTTAAATTCCATTACAACCCAACCAGTTGTAGCGTTCCATGGTTCTGTGACCTTTAAGGACCATTCCATCCCAACCTTTTCTAGTGTTCCATGGTTCTGTGACCTTTAAGGACCATTCCAACCCAACCAGTTCTTGGGTTCCATCGTTCTGTGACCTTTTAAGTTCCAATCCAACCCTACCAGTTCTAGTGTTCCATGGTTCTGTGACCTTAAAGGACCATTCCAAGCCAACCATTTCTAGGGTTCCATGGTTCTGTGGCCTTCAAGGACCATTCCAACCCAACCTTTTCTAGTGTTCTATGGTTCTGTGACCTTTAAGGACCATTCCAACCCAGCCAGTTCTAGGGTTTCATAGTTCTGTGACCTTTAACGACCATTCCAACCCTACAAGTTCTGGTGTTCCATGGTTCTGTGACCTTGAAGGACTATTCCAACCCTACAAGTTCTGGGGTTCCATGGTTCTGTGAACTTTAAGGACAATTCCATCCCAACCAGTTCTGGGTTTCCATGGTTCTGGGAATTTTAAGGACCATTCCATCCCAACCATTTCTAGGGTTCCATGCTTCTGTGACCTTCGGGGACCATTCCAACCCTAGCAGTTCTGGGGTTCCATGGTTCTATGACCTTAAGTTCCATTCCAACACAAGCAGTTCTAGGGTTCCATGGTTCTCTGACCTTTAAGGACCATTTCAAGCCACGCATTTCTGGGGTTCCGTGGTTCTGTGACCTTTAAGTTCCATTCCAACCCAACCTTTTCTAGTGTTCCATGGTTCTGTGACCTTTAAGGACCATTCCTTCCCCACCTTTTCTAGTGTTCTATGGTTCTGTGACCTTTAAGGACCATTCCATCCCAACCAATTCTGGGGTTCCATGATTCTGTGACCTTTAAGGACCATTCCATAACAACCAGTTCTGCGGTACCATGTTTCTGTGACCTTTAAGTATCATTCCAAAGCAAGCAATTCTGGGGTTCCATGCTTCTATGACCTTTAAGGACCATTCCAACCCAACCATTTCTAAGGTTTCATGGTTCTGTGACCTTCAAGGACCATTCCATAACAACCAGTTCTGCGGTACCATGTTTCTGTGACCTTTAAGTATCATTCCAAAGCAAGCAATTCTGGGGTTCCATGGTTCTATGACCTTTAAGGACCATTCCAACCCAACGATTTCTAGGGTTCCATGGTTCTGTGACCTTTAAGGACCATTCCAACCCAACCAATTCTAGGGTTCCATGCTTCTGTGACCTTTAAGGACCATTCCAACCCAAGCAGTTCTAGGGTTCCATGGTTCTCTGACCTTTAAGGGCCATTTCAAGCCACGCATTTCTGGGGTTCCGTGGTTCTGTGACCTTTAAGTTCCATTACAACCCAACCTTTTCTAGGGTTCCATGGTTCTGTGACCTTTAAGGACCATTCCTTCCCAACCTTTTCTAGTGTTCTATGGTTCTGTGACCTTTAAGGACCATTCCATCCCAACCTTTTCTAGTGTTCCATGGTTCTGTGACCTTTAAGGACCTTTCCATAACAACCAGTTCTGCGGTACCATGTTTCTGTGACCTTTAAGTATCATTCCAAAGCAAGCAATTCTGGGGTTCCATGGTTCTATGACCTTTAAGGACCATTCCAACCCAACCATTTCTAGGGTTCCATGGTTCTATGACCTTTAAGGACCATTCCAACCCAACCATTTCTAGGGTTCCATGGTTCTGTGACCTTTAAGTTCCATTCCAACCCAACCAGTTCTAGTGTTCCGTGGTTCTGTGACCTTTAAGGTCCATTCCAACCCAACCTTTTCTAGTGTTCCATGGTTCTGTGACCTTTAAGGACCATTCCAACCCAGCCAGTTCTAGGGTTTCATGGTTCTGTGACCTTTAAGGACCATTCCAACCCACCCAGTTCTAGTGTTCCATGGTTCTGTGACACTTTAGGACCATTCCAAGCCAACCAGTTCTAAGATTCCATGGTTCTGTGACCTTCATGGACTATTCCAAAACAAGCAGTTCTGGGGTTCCATGGTTCTGTGACCTTTAAGTTCAGGTCCAACCCAACAATTTCTATGGTTTTGCGGTTCTGTGTCCTTTAAGATCAGTTCCAACCCAAGCTATTCTAGTGTTCCATGGTTCTGTGACCTTTAAGGACCATTCCAACGCAACCAGTTCTAGTGTTCCATGGTTCGATGACCTTTACGTTCCATTCCAACCCAACCAGTTCTAGTGTTCCGTGGTTCTGTGACCTTTAAGGTCCATTCCAACCCAACCAGTTCTTGGGTTCCATCGTTCTGTGACCTTTAAGTTCCAATCCAACCCAACCAGTTCTAGTGTTCCATGGTTCTGTGAACTTCAAGGACCATTCCAAGCCAACCATTTCTAGGGTTCCATGGTTCTGTGGCCTTCAAGGATCATTCCAACCCAACCTTTTCTAGTGTTCTATGGTTCTGTGACCTTTAAGGACCATTCCAACCCTACAAGTTCTGGGGTTCCATGGTTCTGTGAACTTTAAGGACAATTCCATCCCAACCAGTTCTGGGTTTCCATGGTTCTGGGAATTTTAAGGACCATTCCATCCCAACCATTTCTAGGGTTCCATGCTTCTGTGACCTTCAGGGACCATTCCAACCCTAGCAGTTCTGGGGTTCCATGGTTCTATGACCTTAAGTTCCATTCCAACACAAGCAGTTCTAGGGTTCCATGGTTCTGTGACCTTTAAGTTCCATTCCAACCCAAGCAGTTCTAGGGTTCCATGGTTTTCTGACCTTTAAGGACCATTTCAAGCCACGCATTTCTGGGGTTCCGTGGTTCTGTGACCTTTAAGTTCCATTCCAACCCAACCTTTTCTAGTGTTCCATGGTTCTGTGACCTTTAAGGACCATTCCTTCCTAACCTTTTCTAGTGTTCTATGGTTCTGTGACCTTTAAGGACCATTCCATCCCAACCAATTCTGGGGTTCCATGATTCTGTGACCTTTAAGGACCATTCCATAACAACCAGTTCTGCGGTACCATGTTTCTGTGACCTTTAAGTATCATTCCAAAGCAAGCAATTCTGGGGTTTCATGGTTCTATGACCTTCAAGGACCATTCCAACCCAACCATTTCTAAGGTTTCATGGTTCTGTGACCTTCATGGACCATTCCAACCCAACCATTTCTAAGGTTTCATGGTTCTGTGACCTTCATGGACCATTCCAACCCAACCATTTCTAGGGTTCCATTGTTCTGTGACCTTTAAGGATCATTCCAACCAACACAGTTCTGGGGTTGCATGGTTCTGTGACCTTTAAGTTCCATTCCAACCCAACCAGTTCTAGTGTTCCGTGGTTCTGTGACCTTTAAGGTCCATTCCAACCCAACCTTTTCCAGTGTTCCATGGTTCTGTGACCTTTAAGGACCATTCCATCTTAACCTTTTCTAGTGTTCCATGGTTCTGTGACCTTTAAGGACCATTCCAACCCAGCCAGTTCTAGGGTTTCATGGTTCTGTGACCTTTAAGGACCATTCCAACCCAAGCAGTTCTGGGGTTCCATGGTTCTGTGACCTTTAAGGACCATTCCAACCCAACCAGTTCTGGGGTTCAGTGGTTCTGTGATCTTTAAATTCCATTACAACCCAACCATTTCTAGTGTTCCATGGTTCTGTGACCTTTAAGGACCATTCCATCCCAACCTTTTCTAGTGTTCCATGGTTCTGTGACCTTTAAGGACCATTCCAACCCAGCCAGTTCTAGGGTTTCATAGTTCTGTGACCTTTAAGGACCATTCCAACCCTACAAGTTCTGGGGTTCCATGGTTCTGTGAACTTTAAGGACAATTCCATCTCAACCAGTTCTGGGTTTCCATGGTTCTGGGAATTTTAAGGACCGTTCCATCCCAACCATTTCTAGGGTTCCATGCTTCTGTGACCTTCTGGGACCATTCCAACCCTAGCAGTTCTGGGGTTCCATGGTTCTATGACCTTAAGTTCCATTCCAACACAAGCAGTTCTAGGGTTCCATGGTTCTCTGACCTTTAAGGACCATTTCTAGCCACGCATTTCTGGGGTTCCGTGGTTCTGTGACCTTTAAGTTCTATTACAACCCAACCTTTTCTAGTGTTCCATGGTTCTGTGACCTTTAAGGACCATTCCTTCCCAACCTTTTCTAGTGTTCTATGGTTCTGTGACCTTTAAGGACCATTCCATCCCAGCCAATTCTTGGGTTCCATGATTCTGTGACCTTTAAGGACCATTCCATAACAACCAGTTCTCCGGTACCATGTTTCTGTGACCTTTAAGTATCATTCCAAAGCAAGCAATTCTGGGGTTCCATGGTTCTATGACCTTTAAGGACCATTCCAACCCAACCATTTCTAGGGTTCCATGGTTTTGTGACCTTTAAGGACCATTCCAACCCAACCAGTTCTAGGGTTCCATGGTTCTGTGACCTTTAAGTTCCATTCCAACCCAACCAGTTCTAGTGTTCCGTGGTTCTGTGACCTTTAAGGTCCATTCCAACCCAACCTTTTCTAGTGTTCCATGGTTCTGTGGCCTTTAAGGACCATTCCAACCCAGCCAGTTCTAGGGTTTCATGGTTCTCTGACCTTTTAGGACCATTCCAACCCACCCAGTTCTAGTGTTCCATGGTTCTGTGACACTTTAGGACCATTCCAAGCCAACCAGTTCTGGGATTCCATGGTTCTGTGACCTTTAAGATCAGTTCCAACTCAAGCTGTTCTAGGGTTCCATGGTTCTGTGACCTTCAAGGACCATTCGAACCCAAGCAGTTCTGGTGTTCCATGCTTCTGTGACCTTCAGGGACCCTTCCAACCCAAGCAGTTCTGGGGTTCCATGGTTCTGTGACCTTTAAATTCCATTCCAACCCAAGCAGTTCTAGGGTTCCATGGTTCCGTGACCTTTAAGTTCCATTCCAACCCACGCAGTTTTGGGGTTCCATGGTTCTGTGACCTTTAAGGACCATTCCAACCCAGTCAGTTCTAGGGTTTCATGGTTTTGTGACCTTTAATGACCATTCCAACCCAACCAGTTCTAGTGTTCTAGTAAAAGAAAAACAAAAGAACAGAAATGTTATCCAGAAAATAAGACCGCTTCTGTTCGCCTGGGCTCCTGTAAGGGCCAGTCACTGAAGAAAGCTGTTGTAGTTTGGCCAGGTTTGGTGATAGGAAGCTAAGGGATCTACGGACTGAGAAGAGAAAAGGGTGGGGGAAGTTAGGCCTAGGCAAGAAAACCAGCAGCAGTGAACTAAGGGAAAAACTTAATTTACAAAATATTATAGCGGAATGTGCGATAATAGAATATGATGGGATTTGAAGCTCATCAATAAAAGAGGAGAGAGTTTACAAAACTGCATTCCTTACTCTAATGCTACAGGTGTGACAGCCAGGAGCACAGACAGCAAAGAGAGGCAGTCTTGAGACTCCGTCATTTTATCTGTTTGTTCAAATGGAAATGGAACAACGAAGTCCTCTGGGAGTTGTAGTTCACTCTTGTCTTCTGAGACCAGGAAACCAGAAATGTTGACAAGCCACAGAACGGCAGTACTAACCCTTTAACTCCAGTGCACTGCGAGATGTGATGGTGTGGAATAGTGACCAAAAAACATAAAACCAAGACAAGAGAGTGTCTCTTGAACCGAGGCTGCTTCCTGTGACGGAGTGCTGTGTAGCCATAGAGCCCCTTCACTAGTTGGGTGAGCACAATTTTTCTTTCTATGATTACTGGTCTACCTGTGAATACTTTGCCTGCTATCTCCAAGAATCTGTCAGAAGCAGTTTTGCTTCTTTGTGAGCAGGGCACCTACATTAACTTTATGTTGTGTGTTCAAAGATGGCCTACAGTGCTAGTCTGCAGCCATATGCAAAGCACTACGAAATCATTAGGGAAAACTTGTGCCAAGACTGCAT